>NW_007728929.1:184428-188060 GCF_000696425.1 Galeopterus variegatus
ATATATATATATATTAAAAACTTACCTAGTTACTAATCTTAGTTACAGAAAAGGGAGTCATGTTTAATCTATCTAAAAATAATTTTGAGAGAGAAGCCAAAGTGCAGTTCTTTAATTAAAAGCAAAACATCATACCATCTTAAAGTAATTGCCTATTCACACAAAATCTAGGACTTTTTTTTTCTTACTACGGCATCATTTCCAAAACCAAAACTAAATCTCTAGTGTGAGGATATTTTTTAGGAAATAAAACACATGGATTATAAAAGAAACACTCTTTTTTTGCTTGTTTGTTTTTTGATTATACTTCACCTGTCTACCCTTTAGAATATATATTTTGACCTTAAAAAAAAAAGAAAAGAAAATATGCTTAAATAAGGACTAGAGAGTTTAATGTTTCTATTAAATTTGGGGGCCAGTACAAGATCCTTTGCGCTAGTTTTTTTAACACCTACAATTTTTAAAGCTTTTCCACCAGAGAATACAGTCTAATAGATTGGTTTTCCGACTTTCAAAAGGTTTTGGACTTAAAATCCATTGCTTTTTGATTCAAATTCTGTAGTTTACATTTCTTCTTTAAATTGCAAGCTGAGTTTTTGCCACTTCATTATATTTCTAAATAAATTACTTATCCTTTAAAAAAATGCTTTATAAGTACAAAAGAAGGTAATGGGAAAAAGGTCAATCATAAGTGTGATAACTTTGAAATGTGCCAAGTTACAAAGGGTTAGCTACGGTGACAGCCAAGTTAAACAAGGCAATTTGGGGGCTCTTTCTCTCTGGTTCCCACCATTCCTCTCCAGAGGTCCCTGGTATGGGTTATGAACACCTGAGGGCCCAGATATCCTAATTGTGCCTTGTGTTTAACTTGGCCATTTAAATGACTAAGTGCTCCCCTCTCTCCTTCCCGGCTTTATAACTTGGCTTTTACTGAATATATCACACCTTTATGTAGTGGACTACTTTTTCCTTCTTACAGTGCATTTTGGAGTAAATGTCAAAAAAAAATTGTTTGTTATCAGGTAAAATGGCTGAGAAACTTCCATCAGAGAAGCACCACAAGAAATAGAATAAAGAGACAGCAAGAAAAATAGAAATAGGTCACAACTGACCAATTTGATGCAACTGATTTGCTGCCTCTAAAAATAAGCTGACAGCAGAACTATTTTCAGGTAGGTAATCTACTCAAATACCATGTCTACTCTCAGGAATTGAGACAAATATCCAAATAATACAAACGGGATAGAAGGGGTGACTTATTGAATTGTCTGACCATCCACACCTCTAAATATTAACTTTAACTCTCTTTCATTAAGCAGAAGGAGTTATGCTGAAGATTCATAGCATAAGTTTCTCGACTTTGTATGTGGGGCTACAGCTTTGAGAGGCAGGAGGGGAAAGGAGATCCATATATATCTAAACATATTTTGCAGCTTTCACAAATAGAAAAATAAGTCTTTTTGGTATTTAACAGGGTTAATGCACTTCAGTGGAGATAAACAGACCAAGCAGGGCAAACCATTGCAGCCAGAAATATGGCAGCCACTCTCAGGAGTTGGGTTATTAGGACAGTTACACTAAAGTTTGCTACAAACAGAAAGCCCTGCATAATTTCTTAATATAACTATTCCTTCAAAATGCCGCATTTATGAGAATTCACGAAATAAATTCAACCGTTCATAGAAATTTCTTGGTAGTCTGCATTTTAAAGCATTTGGTTGAAAATAAAAATGCCAAACTTACTGTCATTTTGTTTTAATGCTTTTACCTGCCTTATGTAAACTACTCCTTTGAGACATGAGTTTCAAATTATGTTATCAAAAGTGACAGCCATATCAGAAATATCTTTTAAACCTTGTTTGTTAAAGAAATAGTATGTAGAAAGAGACAAGTTAGAAACTGAATGGAGAACTTTGTGTTTTATTTAGAAAGGCATATTGAATTTGCATGGTTTCCAATGCATCCTTCAAGTTGATTATAAAGTAATCTGCATGGTTTGAAAGACTGTCATTCGTCTAATAAAATCAGAATGTTTATCTCTTAATTGCAAAACTAGTAATCAGTTCTTCACAAACGAAGAAACTTAAATCAGGACTGCCTTTCTATAGCTGCTGACAGCAAAGTGTTGCTCATTGCTTATTATTATTAATATCATGCCAGAATATTGTCATAATCACCTCTCCGTGGCTTTTCTATGATCCAGGTGTGACCTTCTGAATAATATAATGAACAGAATCCACATACTCAGAACACTCCTAAAACACATTTTGAAAAAATGGAGCCCCTTCCAAGAATACACAGGGAAATCAAAAGCCTGAAGGCTAGGTATCTAACGACAGCCACGCAGAATGCTATTCTCTTCTTCAAAACCACTACTAATATCACAATTACTCATTTGACATAGTCATCTAAATATGTATTTTTCCAAGCTAATGCATACCCTGAAGAAAAATAATCCTGCTTTTCAGTGAGGACTGTACTATTTTTATTCGTCTTCAGCTTCTCACTCCCAAAGCCCAGCCGGCCCACCTGAGGCCATTCCCTCCTCTGGGAGTTGTCCAAACAGCTGATAGCGGAGAACACTACAGTGTTCTGCGCCCACACAGAAAATGGAAGCCTGTTCTTAATGTAGATATTTTATTTAGAGTTTGGCAGTTGAAACCCAGAAGCTATGTCTTCATGGAGAAGTTATTTGGATAATGTTGCAACATGACCATAAAACAAAAGAATATGATCGCCCCTTTACTCATGTGCACTTGCGATTTGGGGGTTATTAACCTAAGAACCGCACCGGTCCCAGGTATTTTGCAGTTCGGCTCATCCAAGATTGCCCAGCGCATACCGCCAACTGACGGCTTCACCTACCCGCCCATCAAATCCTACTTGCACGAGAAAAAATCCTCTTTAGCAGGCACTGGGACACATGGATTCAAAGTCAACAGAACTTTCGCTGTGAATTCATTCCCAAGGCAGGTGAACTGAATGCTCAGAAGCTGAGGAGGAGCAAAACTACCAATTGTGCAAACTTGGATAAACTTTTAAAATAAAACGCCTCCCAAATTCCTGCACGAGGTTTCAGAAGCCTTTTGGAGCCCTTTACAGCGGACTGACACTCAGCGCTACCCTAGTCAACTCGCGAAGTTCTTTCCGAGTGACTAGAACAGGTTTTTCCTGGCACTTTCTAAGGAAGCAGAGTGTCTCCCCGCAAGACCCCCGACGCGCGCGCCGTCCACGGTTACCGTGACACCCGCGCACGCCTGTGGCTCTTATGTTTTCACCACCCACACTCAGATCTTGCAGGCCCTGGGTCTAGGTTTTCCCAGAAAATGTGTGGCCCACGTGGACGTAAGCCACCACGAACAGTGTCAACACACGTCAATGACTCCCCTCGTTTTCAGACTGAAACTTGTGCGCTTCGGCAGAAAGGCCGGCGTTCCGACCTGCGAGGCCCTCCCCTCGTCCCTTCCCGGGAGAAGAAAGGGCTTTGTGTGTGCGGCGAGGGCTCCGTTCATCCAGTTCAGACGCTCGGCGGCCGGGGGCCGGCAGGCGTGGGGCGCCGGGCTCTGCCCACCCCCTCGCCCCGGGCCGGCGGCGGAGTCGCGAGACTGGGCGGCAGGAACCGGGGCCACCGG
>NW_007728929.1:190697-190984 GCF_000696425.1 Galeopterus variegatus
ACGGCGGATCTCGGGGCTCTTCTCGCTTTTTTTCTCTCCAGAAATTAAAGCAGAGGAGCATCTGAAAGTGGAAAGGTCCCCCTTCTGGTAGGATGGATGTAAAAGGAGGCAACAATTTGTTCTTGAGGGGGCAGAAGGGGGACTGCATTGCTTGCCCGTGCATTTCGGACTTTAAAAAAGTGTTGCTGCTGTTGTTAATGTTGCCCACACTCGGGAAATCGTTTTTAGGGCAACAGACCTGCCAAGTCTTTCTTATTTGGAATCTTTTTTAAAGGCAAATTGTTTGG
>NW_007728929.1:191984-226121 GCF_000696425.1 Galeopterus variegatus
TTTTTTTAAAGGGAAGTTTTTTGGGTTTTTTTTTTTTTTTTTTTTTTTTTTCTCGTGTAGACAAAGTCAGTGATGCTGAAGAATGTCATGATGCGATTCAAACGAGACAGCTTTCAGTTCACTTTAAATAACATTCTTAAATTGACGTAGATCTCTAACCGGAAAATAAAGCTTTCTTTTGCTTAAAAAAAAAAAAGAGGTAAGAAAATATGTACTTAGGAATATGTAAACAAGGAAATAGTTTCTAAAATATATTGAAATGTCTGCAGGCTGGTGAGAATTTTTGTTTTCAGATACTTTTGCTTTCTGACTTTTCACCTGCTCCCATCTCAGAACAAGAAACCATCACCTGTTTCCTTCCACCTTATTATAGGAGAAAGGATGTTTTATTTCCTTATCTATCTATTTATTTATTACTATTGATTGGACACGCTTGTCAAGTCACAAAAGCCAGAGAGGACTACCAAAATAGAGCTTAGATTCACAAGTCTTTGTGGAAATTAAGAGATTCAGAATGGAGTTAATTAAACAAATTGGGCAGAATTTAGTGCAAGTGGTATTGTTCTTAAACAGATTTTTAAAATTTTCCTTTCTGTAAAATGAAGAAACAATTGTCTATTAAGAGACCATCCAAAGACATCAGAGCTTTGAGGGAGTTGTATTTTTTCCAATCTAACCTTTGCACTGCTTTGACCCTAAAGTGGATAGCCACAGATACAGTGTGTGTTGTTCAATATGTTCATGGTAATTAAGAGTTTTCAGTCCATCTATAATAATTCCTAAAGGGAAATCATAGTCGCAGTCAAATAAATGTAACTTTGCATGGCTGCGAAATAATAAAGCACGCAACTTTAGTTGCAGAATCTATGTTGAAACAGTCAGGATTCTAGATTTTAACATAACTTTGTAACCATTCAATTTCACATAAATTATTCAGAAAAGGAAAAATGTACAAACCCCAAGTTTTTACAATGCTTTCCTTTCATGTGGCAGCCATATGTGTGCAGGATACTATGGTGCCAGGTGTGTGTGGTCCCGAGTTATGAATGGTTCTATCTGAAATATTGCTGGCATCTAAACCTGGTTTTATTGGAATGTGAAAACCTGGTAACATGATACTAAAGCATAGCCTAATTTGTTAATGTTGTTTTCTCTGTGGGTTGAGATATTTTTGTTTCTTTCTCGAAATATTCTACTTTGTTTCAGTCTGCAATTGTTCTTTCACTTCCCAATGTTAATATTTCTCTTTCCTTCATCTATTAAGACATGAATAAAACCCTTGACTCAGAGAATTAGATCTGGTTCAAGAGCCGGAGATTCCAGTTTGGGATAGTGCTGCATAGTATTTTCAGGGGGGGTTAAAGCATCCACCCACCAAAAGACAAAAATAAAAAGGAAACAGATAGGGGAAATGTTTTTGAAACATTGCTTTAGACACTTTAATTTCAATATCAAATGACTGGCGGGGAAAATCACTGATTAAGACCCCGAACATAAACTGCAAAATCCATCCATGAATCCAAAGTCACCATCTCCTCTGAGCAAAAAGCATCAACTTTGTGAATACCTGGGTGGTGGTGTTGACAATGAGGCAATAATGCATAAAGGAACATGTAGAAGGAATTTTACTAAAGACAGGACAAGTATTTTCTTAGGTCTCAATAAGGGGTCTCGAAGCCCAAGACAAACTCAACATCCCTTCAACCTTTTGGAGGGCCAAGTGTTACCAGACCTGGTAGACAAAACTCCCGCTGATTTCAGCATACCTTACCATTATAATCCATATGAATTAATCAGTTACGTGGAATTGGTGAGCACTTGGCTTTCATTAAGCACTGCTGAGTAGGCTCACAATTACTTTCCATGCTTCATATATAAACAGACATTAAAAACGTATAAATTATCCAATACATCTACGAAGCCAGCACAGATGTTAAAGAAGGAAAACTGAGTTTTGTCTTTCTTTTGCCCACACAAGTAAACCTAATTAGCAAATGCAAATAGGAAAACATGCCTAATTAGTAAACATTTTTTCTTGCTTAATACAGTTTATTTTGGGGATGGTGAATCAATATATGTTTAGTTACTTATATCCCAAGTTTTAAATGTACTATTTCAATTCTTAAATCAAAACTAGAAGTTCGGCTACAATCAAAATGCCATTCATTCAACAATTTATTTAAACACTATCATCCAACAAATTGTGCTATTCACCATGTAATCTATGTAACATCTCATGAATAAACAGGAAAAAAATGCAAAACTTACAAGTTTCAGGTATTATGTACAGATAACTTGAATAATAGTATTAAGTTTAAAATGAGACAGATTCTCCATTACTCAGTCCCTCTGTTAAGAGCGTAAGCATCTACATAATTAAACTTGCCATTTCTTATTAACGCATGATTGATTTAACTTCCAGCTTTTATCTTACATTGACTCCATAGCATCTACTTTTAGGATATTTTGTACTTTTAAGAAAAGCTTGCATTGGTGAAATAAACAATACCAGGAACTAAGAATCTTACTTGATAAAGATTAACTTTTTTATCAACTGTTAATTCCAACAATAAAGATATTGCTAAAGGAGGGATTAATGTTAAAGGAATTCTGTGTCCATGAAACCTGACCTCAAAGGAATTAATTACAGAAAACACATTACGTACCATTTCAAGTAAATCTTCAATATAAAATATCACTCGTAAAGCATAAGTCTCTTTGATAAGTTGTAAGTAATGGTGTCAAAGTTGCAGTCTGGCATCTAAACCAATTACAAACAGAATACTCATAATTTTATGTAAATATTCTTAACACATGTCTACTTATCTACACAACAATTTCATATAAGAGTCTCAGATTGTTTTAAAAACAGATTCCAGATTTTGTTTTTTAATATTGCAAGTTAGTTCAAATCTAATGTAGTATTTGCCTGAGTAGTGTATCCATATTACTTCACAAAACAGATTCCAGATTTTGTTTTTTAATATTGCAAGTTAGTTCAAATCTAATGTAGTATTTGCCTGAGTAGTGTATCCGTATTACTTAACAGAAGCTTTCTTTTAAGGAGGAACATTAAGAAGATCTGTTAAAGTCACATGAAGAGACAGATATTACTTCACAGAAGCTTTCTTTTAAGGAGGAACATTAAGAAGATCTGTTAAAGTCACATGAAGAGACAGAGTTCCATCAAAAGCTATCCTGAGTCTAACGTGTGTGTGTCTAAAATATATATGTGTCTTCTACATATGTATATACACAAACATACATACATACATATTAATGTTAGAACAATATATGAGGGATTTTAAAATTAACATCTGTGCAAAATGTCAGGGACACATTTGGAAAAGCAATGTGTATAGCACGCAGAAATGATACTCAGTTCCCAGTTGTCTTATGTGGCTACCAAATAATCCTCAATAAGTTACTTTATATTCATCCCCTGTACTCATAATCACTTAGCATCTCTTCCATCTCTTTTCTTAATCTATGAAATGGGTAGTGATATTTGACTGCAAAAGCATGTAAGAACTTCACATAGGAAATCTGTACTAAATACATAAATAAATATAGCAAATGTATTTCGTCATTATGTATAATTCTATTTTCAATCTTTTTTTCTCATTAAGTCTTATTTACTTAACATGTTTTCCTTTCATAAAATCTGAGTCAAGTCCCTTTTTAAAATTTCTGATATATATATATGCATAAGTACTTTTCTGTTTTGCGGTGGACTATATCATGAAAAGTAAGTTTTTAAAATGCACAGTATACAATTTTATTTTATACTAGTGCAGTGAAATTTTTTTTTAATTTAAGTACAACATATACAGAAACATTTAAAGACAGAGGTTTTTCACTGTCATCTTTTCTTACTGAGGCTTTTACAACAATTCAAAGGTTCTTGTTGACCCACTTAATAAAAGAGGGAAGATATCCTTTTCTTACTATAGAAATTGTGAAAAGAAAAGAGGAATCTTATGGTAGAATGATATTGGCAAGTAACAAAAGCTACTTTTAAGGTATCTTTAAAAGTATCTAAAAAAGAACAGTCTCAAGAAAATAGATTACAGCATATTAGAAAAACTAGATGGTATTCATTTGGTAATTCTGAATAATTAAGATCATAGGTAAGTGATCTACTAACAAATAATGAGCATGTACCATTAAAAAAGACCATAAAGGAATAAAGCAATTGATAGAAATTGAATCCATCTTTTTAGGTATTGCTAACATTATGTATTTGTAGAACTTACTGGCATGAACTAAAAATAAGCACTGTAACCAGAAATACAAAATTTATAGATAATGAAATAAAGAGAGAATAATTCTATATCCTAAAAAGGCAAGTTATGTTTCTGCCATTTTTAAAAAAGTATTATCAACAAATTTTTTCATAAGTTTTATGTATCTAGATAATGATGCCTATGGGTAAATATTTTTAAAGTTTTAGATATTGTCCACAATTGAATTACTTTTATACAGTTAAAATAGAACATATAGTTTATGCCCCCCAAATTTTATATTTAAGTTTTCATGCAAATGAGCACAAATAGATTGCTTTGATTGACATACTTTAACATAATTACTAAAATACCAGAATATCTGGTTAACACTACAGTTCACAAAAACTAAAATATAGTTCATTAAAATCTGGAGATAATGAAAAGAAACCCTATAACAATAAATGGCAACAATAGTTAATAAAAAGGAGAGAATTCAAATTTAAAAGTTAAAAGCTATACATAGCAAAGGAAAAATGTAACCATCTGTGAACACCAGCTAATTTGGAAGTTAACTTAAAAAATTATGTAGCTACTTCTTTGCTGTGATAGAGGGGTGGCAGAATAAATGGATGAATAAAATTACTTATCATTAAAAGAAATATATATGTTTTTGTTGCATCTTATTTTCAAAGAACTATAAGCTCATTTGAGTTCAAATAATTTTTGAGGATTTGTTTTTCTTTAGCCTTCCATGAAAATACAGCGAAGATTTTTATAAAGCTGGGATTTCAGAAAAGGAGAGACACTCACAGACATTTTATGTTATAGATACATAGAGACGTTGTACACTAGAGACATGGTATTAATAACAGGATTTTAGGAGTAGAAATTTTTCTCATACGTATTTGGAAATTGTTAAGAGTTAAATTGAATATGTTTATTTTCTATCCTGCAGTTTGGAAACGGATTCTCTCTATTACAAGGACTAACAATTTTCAAAAAATTAGAACACAGTAAATCCACTTATCTGTGAAGTTTTACTGAAAAGCACCTAACCTGTCTTTGATGATGTAAAAGGTACTTCATAAAATTTTGGTACCTTTGAATTAATATTTATGAACATTCATTACCACTATAATCAAGAAATGCAGAGATACCAATTAATAGAGAATACTGATGAGAGAGTGCTATGTCACTAAGCTTTAACTGTGTACAGACATTCCATTCTTGTCTGCATACAGTACCGGTATTACTATTTTCCAGTTTGATAGTTCTCCTAAATATAAAATTTTGAAATTCAAAAGTAAACGAGTTTGTATGTAAGTTTTTCTAACCTCTATTTTTTCCTACTTTTATGCATAAGACCATGTGAGGTCCTCTCAGTCAGTGTTCAGGGTCATAACTTTCCACTTGGTAATTTCCAAAGAAGTTCATTAGGTTAGTCAAGATGTGGGTGGAGAAGGACGTGGATACAGATATGAGACAGAAAGACAGAGTGATCGTGCTTAGTCTCACCTTTGACACCATATGGACACAAACCACTGTTGTTATGTGCCCTTTGACACTGGGGCTCTCATAGGCTCAATTCATCGGTGGGGTCAACATTCCTTTAAAGGAAATTTTCTAACCAGAAAGTTTCTATCAGAGTCCTTCCTCTTTTTATATACAAGGGGTTTTCAAAAAGTTCATGGCAAGATTCGTATTATCTTTGGGAAAAAAAATGGAATTATCCATTTTTCTACAAACTTTTGAAGTGCCCTCATATAGTCCTTTGGCCTTCATTCATGTCCCCTCCTTAAAAACAAAAAATAAATAAAACTTATTTCCTTTGACCAATGGGGTTTAAAACCCAATTTTTCTTTTCGACTGATATTATCAAGCCAATGAAAACCCTGGAGATTTCATATATATGCAAAAGGTATCAGTGTCTACTTCACATTATTTTCCCTACAACATTGAAAACCTACATTATGTGAATAGTTTTCTCTCAGGTTCTCTGTATAGAATTATCAATTGAGGATAGTCAGATTCCTCCTCTTTATCCCACATGTGAAAATCTTTGTGATGCTGTTTTGCTGGTTTTTCAAATCCAGCCTTTTTCTAAGGGATCTCTTTTCTATTCCTTTTAAAGAATACTGACCTCTCTCATATCATTCAAAGTGAGGAGGATGAAACCTAAAATGTTTCCTCCACTCTTCTTACTCCTTTCCTTTATTTTTTATTAAAATCGTAACATAAAAATGTCACTCTGAAGAAAAGCCCTGAGTTCATCATTCCCAGCTCCCCTTCCCTAGGAGGTGAATACGTTGCCTTTTAATCATGTTGGCCTTGCTTTTCCATAAGGCAATAAAAAAACAGTCTCAACAGAGGTTGTCAGTTATAACTTATGTATAAAGAATGGAATTAAAAACGTTTGATGAGGCAGAATCAGTTCCA
Source organism: Galeopterus variegatus (assembly GCF_000696425.1). Classification (NCBI taxonomy): domain Eukaryota; kingdom Metazoa; phylum Chordata; class Mammalia; order Dermoptera; family Cynocephalidae; genus Galeopterus; species Galeopterus variegatus. The sequence continues at coordinate 198,647 of NW_007728929.1, forward strand.
CAGGGACTCCCTTCCCCCATATTTCCCAGGTTTTTATTTTCTCCTTGCCTCCTCTAGTCTCTCTTCTTAATTTTGTCTTACATGATTCTTTCTCCTAAACATACCCTTAGGATTTTAAAGGACCTCTTTTCCTATTTTTTGATTTTTTGTTCTTCTTACCAATGTGCCTCTGAATTTGTTTTCTTTTGACTGTACCCCGAGCGTCTTCAAATATTCAGTATGATTGGAAGTCACAGTCTACCTTCTCCTATGCCCCCAACTCCATATGAACTGAGAACTTGGAGATTATTTCCTTTCTCTTATTGTCTAGATATATGAACTGGCTTTCAATTCACTGTGTAGTTTTCCAAATGGATTTATATTGCCAGTACAGAAGTATGCCCACGTTATCAATCTTCTCTCTCTTCTTTAATGATTTTACGTGCTTTCAAATTGACCAGTTTCCCCAATCACATTCCCAAATCTCCATCTCACACATTTGGATTAAATCTTATGCTTTCATGGTTTAAAACTAGAGATGCCCTATTGTGTGGAATACCGCCTCCGGGATATTCCCAAGGAACTTTACCTATCTCTCTTCTGGTGAATGTATTAAGTGCCTTAATCTTTCTCCTCTTTATTACAGTGCTGCGTGTTGTGTCAGCTATTAATGTACACTACCTGCAATCTGACAGTATAAGTATTTATACTGGTAGAAGCATTTACAGGATGTAACCTGTTGGCCTAAGCAATTCAAATTTTTCACATCCTTCTCTGTTTATTCTTAAGAAACATTTTCAACCCTTTTGCATGGACTTCATTGAAGTTTTACTTTTTCCTGAAAGCTTCCCTTGATTCCCCCCCCCCCTTTTTTTTGCATGTTACCCTCACCCAGTTCCTTACCATCAACCTTTATGTGCCTAAAGTACTGCAAAAGTAATGTGCACTTATTGTGGTGTGGTAGATGCCTTGTAAGACAGCTCCCAGTGATTCCTGCCTTCTGGGATTCTTTTTTTTGCATGTTACCCTCACCCAGTTCCTTACCATCAACCTTTATGTGCCTAAAGTACTGCAAAAGTAATGTGCATTTATTGTGGTGTGGTAGATGCCTTGTAAGACAGCTCCCAGTGATTCCTGCCTTCTGGGATTCATGCCATTGTGACATCCCAACTCCTGAGTTGGGGCTGCACCTAGTGAATTGCTTCTAACAAATAGAATATGGTGAAAATGATAGGCTGCCACTTCTGAGGTCGGATTACAAAAGTTCATCCTGCTTGCCCTCTCTCAGACTCTTCCTTCCCCCACCTATCTCTCTCCCTTCCCTTCTCTCTCTCTTTTCCCAACCCCCATCTCTCTCCCTCTCTGCCTTTCCTCACTTGCTCACTGAGAGAAGCCACCTGCCACATTGTGAGCTGCCCTATGCAGAGGCCCTCATAACAAGGAAATGAGGGAGACATTCAACCAACAGTCAGCAAGAAACTGAGACCCTCAGTTCAACAGCCATGAGAAACTGAACAGGCCACCAAACCTGGGAGTGGGCTGCGAAGTAGCTCCTCCAATGGCCGGGCCCTCAGATGAAATGCCCCGACCTGGCCGACCCCTTTGTCACAGCCTGTGAGAGACCCATAGCCGTAAGACCCAGCTAAGCTGCTCCCAGATTCCTGACCCACAGAAACTGTGAGATAATAAATGTTTGTTATTTTATGTTGCTTAGATTGGGGGTATTTTGTTTACATCAAAGCATAACTAATACACATGATATTATAAATGCAGTTTTCATATCAGATTCTTTCATTTGTCTATATAAATAGTGGTAATATTCTAAACAAGTAGCTCTGTTTCTCCAGGACCTAGCATAATGCTTGAACCGTAACATTTGCTCAAAAAATATTTACCGAATAAAAGACCTAAGTCTTTTTCTAAAACTTTATTAATCACCACTGCCAATAAGTTGGTGTGTAAGTTGGATTTCTTGATAACTAATTTAGGAAAACTTAAAGAGGAAAGCAGTACATTGAAAGGATAACATTTGCTCAAAAAATATTTACCGAATAAAAGACCTAAGTCTTTTTCTAAAACTTTATTAATCACCACTGCCAATAAGTTGGTGTGTCAGTTGGATTTCTTGATAACTAATTTAGGAAAACTTAAAGAGGAAAGCAGTACATTGAAAGGATAGCAGCTAGCTTCTGGAATCAAGGAAGGCTGGAGAAGGATGTTCAGAGAATACACAAGCAACAAGAGAGGCTAAAATCTGTTAAAGCTCAGTCAAGGTTCTGCCTCAGGGACATTGGTCAGGACATCGTGTTGCAGGACACTGGGGCACTGCTACACTGTGATTCCTCTGCTGCTGCTGTGCCCGATCTCGGCCATTCTTGCCTCTTTACATCATCAGCTAACGACCCTGTGCTCTGAGTGGGGCATCTGTTGGCTGAGCTGAAGTCACATGCCTGGGAATCCCTGCCAGGATGCAGAGGAAAGGACCATCTACCCACCTTTTGATAGACGGAGGTGAGTCCTGCCCTCCTCCCAAATCACCCATGATGGTATTTCCCCTGAAAGGAAAAGGATCAGATGCTGGGGGGCAAAAATGACAAATGGTCACACCATCAAACAGTAAATGAATTTTTCAATATTCAGTAAGAAACCCACAAATTAGAGCATTAGAGCATTAGCTCTTTCCTTAGAAGCTTTAGTATTCTTTTTTAGGTAATTTTGGGGTTTTGTTTTTTTTTTGTTTTTTTTTTGGAAACTTTCTCACCAAATGGATTCCATTTTTAGCACAAACTCTCCAAAATAATGGTCCATGCATAAATATTAACTACTATTCTCTTCTTGCCACCAACTTGCCATCCATTATAGTTCATTTTCTAGTCAGATATATGAAGAAATAAAAGAGCATGTTTATATGATTTCTTAGGTATAAAAAAGCATAGAATAGCATTTTTAGTCTAAAGGTATAAATTTACAAAGCCTCCAGTGTTGGACCAGTGTAAACTCAATGAATGAAATTTCCCTTTCTGTCAAATGTCTTCAAATAATAATAATTCAAGCATTTCTTCCTGTAGGTTTCATAATGGTACCTTTACCCCTGTGATACCACTTATAAATATTAATCTCTGTTCTCACCTATTTTCTTTAATTATTTATTTTTAGCCCCAACAAAAATTCACCACCAAGACTGATGTTCATAGTCTGTACTTTTTTTCCCTCTATATCATCACTTGAAATTTTCATTGGCCTCACTTCTCTCTTGCTTCTCAAATTTCTCCAACTTTGTGCTTGAGATGGAATGTCCCACTGATGACACCTTTTGCTTGTTTTCCTGGATTTTTCTTGAGCACCTCCCTCTATCTCCACCTTTGCTTGTGTTCTTAATATTTTTATCTTTCAAGTTGCTGATTTTGTTTTCCTTCTTCACATTCTTTTCTTGGCCTTGTTTATTTTTTCTGTTCAACCACTTTAAAAGTTTTTTCTCTGAGTCTTCTCACATTGAGCCTCTGTCTTAATTGCAGAACTATCCAGGACTGTTTTTCTCCTTTGTCTTTTTCTACCTTTAAAAAAAAAAAAGTATGTCATTAGTTGAACACACATTTATTACATCTTTATTCTGTGAATGGAACCATATAAGGAGCTAAGGGGGTAAAAAAGAATAAATAAGAATTCTTCCCTCAGGATCCAGCAAAGAAGGAAAACTTCTAAAGAGACCATAATAAAGTATGTGAAGCACAGCCCTAAGAAGATAATCAAAATACTTGAGAGCACAACAAATGAAGAGATTGATTCTACTTAAGAAGCTTGAAGTGGGCTTCACAGAACAGGTGACATTCAACCTGGGTCTTGAAGGATATGTAGGGTTTTGCCAAACAGAAATGGGGAAAGCTATTTCAGGCATGGTGTTTCCAGGCAAATGGGTTATTTCATTCTTCTCTTTCTCATATTTGTAATGTTTCTCAATGCACATAATGATACAATATCTCCTTAGCTATACAAATATCTTAACTCCAAATAAGTGTTTTCAAATAAGTGTTTATTACCCTGGACTGAATTAAGCTATTAGCACAAAGTTCAGTCACAAATTCTATTTTATTCTCCTTCTCTCACTTTCTATAATTTTCTTCCAAAAGAAACTTTTGGAAAAGAAACTTTAGGCAAAGTGGCCTACTTCTGGACCACACACACACACACACACACACACATCCAGACTTCCTGGCGTTTCAATAAACTATCTATCTTGAATCATAAAATCTATTCATTTTAGAGGTGAGAGGTCTAAGGGGCATGAAAACTAACCTTATGCCTCTTATTTATTGATGCAGAAAAAGGTCTCAGATACTGAGGGATTTGCTCCAAGTGACAGAGTTAGTTAACAGAAGAATATTCCCCAATTACTTTGTTAAGAGATGTATAACATAATTCCAACAAAGCCCATTGTGGGTGTTTCCATATTGTTGACGAATCATTTGATCTTCCTCATCACAGAAGCTTAATATGAGATACACTTTGCCCTTGCTAACTTTTTTATTTTTGACTTTGGAACCTCTGCAAACCTAGAGAATTAAAACATAGTTCTAAACTTCCCTTACTTGCCTTTCATTTTTCAGGTATTTCTCTACTACCAGCTTGTTCTGTACCTGTGACTTTGTTCCTCTCTTTTTGCTATGGTTGATGATCTGCTCCCTGTTTTTTGATTGTTTGCCACTGTCTTGTTTAGACTTTGTTAGGCCCCTCCAGATGGACTCCCCTGCTGTGCCTGGGTTCAGCTCCCCACATTCCACATAACCTACATGCTGGAGGCCTCACCACCCTTGTGCTGCTCTGCTGACCCCACAGAGAGCATGAGAGGAAGGGTGTCTATAAGACAGCTTCAAGCTCTCCCTTAGCTTTACCCCTTGTGGAAGTTTTATTTATCTTTTTAGAGGGGTCCACACAGAACTTTAGTTTTTAGAAATGATTTGGGGGTAGCTTACAAATATAGCTAATGAAAACACAGCTTAAAATATGTACATAGATTCCTTTATCATAATAACATTCTTACATTTATCTCTTTCTCTCTCCAGAGATACATTTATCTCTTTCTCTCTCCATGTCTGGAACTTCACCTTTGCAAGATCTACTTCAAGAGGCCAGAGTGGTCTTTAAATAATACAAATCAGGTCATGTCACTCCTTGTTTTAAATCCTCCAATGCTTTTCCTCTGCAATTAGACCAAAATCCAAGCCCCTTCCCACAGCCTATGGCCCCTGCAGGTTATGGCCCCTGCACCTCTCTGACTTCCTTCCCTTTCATTCACCTTGCCTGTCTCACTGAGCTCACACTACACTGATCTTTCCAATTCTTAAACACACCAAGCTCCTTCTCACCACAGGGCCTTTGCACTTACTGTGCTCTCTGCCTGGAAGGATCAGCCCCCAGAACTTTCTCTGGCTGCTGCTTCCCAGAATTCAGCACCCTCTTCACTTACTCCCCACCCTATCACTTCAGTTTTTTATTTCTACTACCTGAACTACATTGTACTTCTACTACCTGAAATTACTTTGTTCATTTACTTGTTTTTTTTTTTATTGTTGGTCTCCTTCCTCTAGAATAGCACTGTGCAATAGAACCTCTGCAATAATGGAAATATCTTCTATGCTGCACAATATGATAACCATTAGCTATGTGTGGCTGTTGGGCACTTGAAATACGGCTACTGAGACTGAGGAAGTACATTTTAAAGTTTAATTTAATTTAATTTTTATTTCATTATTTTATTTTAAGCTTTATTTAATTTGAATATCCACATAGACTAGTGGCTACCTTATTGAATGGCACAGCTGTAGAATATCAGATCCATGAAAACAAGTACTTCTCTTTCTCAATTACCTTTGCATCCCTAGCTATTAGGTATAGTAGCTGGTATGTAGTAGGTATTAAATAACTATTAAGTTGACTGACCAGACATCTTTCCTGTTTTTGTTGAAAACAAGCTCTTGATTCAAAAAAGAAAAAAGGAAGTCTATGCAAAATTCATGGTGTTCATGCAAATCACATGATATATCCAATCAGCTATTACCACGATAATGCTGCATAACAACCTGCCTTAAAATTCAGTGGTTTCAAACAGCAGTCATTTATTCTTGCTCGCATATCCCTGGGTCAGCTTGGGTTCAGTGGACCTATGCTAGGCTTGACTCTAAGGGGCAGGCTGTGTCCAGACCTGAGTCACATGTCTCTCATCCTCCTTACACCAGCAAATTAGCAGGGTAATCCTATGTTCTCATAGTATGCAGAGGCAGAAGAAGGCAAGCCCAACTGTGAAAGCTCATTTGAAGTCTCTGCTTATGTAATTTCTGCTGACATCCCATTTGTCAAAGCAAGTCACATGGGCAAGTCTAAAGTCAAGGGAATGGGAAGTACATGTTGCCTTTAGGTAGAGTAACATGGTAAAGGGCCTGGATACAGGATGGATGAAAAATCCACCATGCATGGCAAAAGCAAGAAAAAGAAGAGTTTTATACAAAAGATATGACGACAAATTGAGTTGCCATAAGATTGCATAGAACATTTTTTCATGGATTAGCTAATACACACACACACACAATTCTACATATAGGAATATATGCTAGGGAAACAAACAAGCATTTTCCAGAGAATCCAGTTGAGATCAGGGAATTCACATTAGGAAAAAACAAAATTTGGGAATTTTGTGAATGAGGTGGATGAGGAAGTACACAGTGAGATCCCTAGGCTTACTGATAACTAATCTATACTTGAGATGGGAAAGTCCTGCTCCAATTGGAATAAACTGAAAATCCCTGAGACTACAAAAGTCGAACTCAATAATCGTTGTATAGATTTCAATGTCAGAACTGTAAGGCAGTGCATTTATTGTGGAAGCAAAAGTTCAAACTTTTACTTTACATAATAAGTTATAGGATCTAGGAAGCAATCAGCATTAAGAAAAGGTACACACAGTGGTGTGCTAGTACATCAGCTCTAAGGGGATGGAGGGAGAAGCCTTGATTTGTAGTGTTTGCTGGTTTCTGCAGTGGAAATACTTCAACCATGGCCAATTTCAGGCTACCAATGTGCTGTCACAGAACACCGAGTTGGGAAGAGGTCAGTAGAATTGCTGCAGGGCCTGGTGCGAGCTGTGGCAGCGCAGCACAGTACATATGAGTAGTTCCACAGACACAAGTATGTTTGTGTGGCTTCATCCAAGTAGTACTGGAGAATATCAGCAAACCCTTGTATAAAGTCACTGGGCTTCTCCTGCTGAAATATTGCTGTAATTCTGGTTGCTCCACTTTAATAAAAACCTAACAGAGCAGGGACAGGTCAGGGGAGAGGCAAATAAAATAAAATAATGATGGAGATCTTTCTGCAGGGCAATGTTAGCCCAAACTGTGTCTTAGTGTGAATTAGATGGAGGGGTCCTCTCTGATGGACATAGACCCCCAACCCCTTGCTTGGTGTGAGGAGCACACCAGCTGGATTTGAGCCAGCACCCACCTCCTCCACAGGCTCCCTTGTGCAGGGTCCATCTGCATTACTGTAAGGATTGGCCCACTGTCTTGTAAATGGTTAGAATTGTTGGTATTCTTCTGCCTAGAAAGATCAGAGTGGTGGGTGACTAGTCAGTCACGTGGTAAACATTATGTAAAATTGTAAAGTATAATTTAAAATGTATGGAGAGACAGGGAGGAACAGAAAGAACAGAGAGAAAAAAGAGAGTTTTACTTATTCAACCTTGGAACACTAGAATTAGGGGCACACTTTGAAACTGGACCTGCATGTTAAACCAAAATAATAATAATAATAATAAAAGCAGTTGTTACTTTTTACAAATAAGCTTCTGAAGCTTATACTCTTAGACTACAGACTAAAATGTGTATCTTTTAAAGAAGAGTTTCAATAGATAATGATAACAGAAAGAATAATTCACCATTTAAAATAATTTAATATTTCAGAATCCATATCTGCATGATATCAAGCCTATGTCTCGGAATCCTGATGATCCATCCATACTTATGCCCATGACTACCTACCTCTCTAGGACTCTGCCCTTGGGAGATATCAATGACAACTACCATTCCGGAATCATCAGTTTTTCTCTGTCTTCACCCTCCTTGGCTTGCCTGCAACATTCAGCTCTGATGACCACTCACTCCTTGGAATTCAACATACACTTTATAGAGAGCTTATTATGTGCCAGACACTGTGTAAAATCACAAGGAAGTAAAAATCTTTTCCCTCAAGGAGCTGATAGTTTATGGGGGAAGCTGGCATGTAAATAAGTAATTCCACTACAGGATGATGAGTGCAAAGAGATGTAGCTTCCAGACCCTTAAGTAGCATGAGAATGGAGTGATTAACACCATTTGGAGAGGGAGAAGCAGGATTTCTTTCCTAGGCAAGAACCTGGGTTTAAAGGTTGGCCAGAAGCTTGCTTTCTAGATAACACGGAAGGCATGGCATTGCAAATAGAGGGGGGCCAATATACAAAAGATGGAAATGTGAACTTGCAGAGAACTACAAGTAGTCTGGACCTATAGGGTGAGAAGTGTGAAAAGCAGGTGGTACAGTAGGTGGGAACATTGGACTGGGAGACATGACAGGAGTTGGAACAGGAGGCCCTGCAGGATTTAAGCAGAGGAATAACAGGATCAGATTTGTGCTTTGGAAAGATCACTATGGTAGGGTGTAGGGAAGGAGGGAAGAGAAAGGCAGACACTAGTTAGTGGATGATTACCATGAGCCAGGCATTTAAGGGTCAGATTTCTGATTATGGGTCATGACAGTGGGCAAAAAACGTTGTAGACAATTCAGGGGAAACCTAGCAGTTGAATCTAACCCTTGGTGGTTGGTTGGATGGGAGATGAAGGAAGGAATGATGACTCCCAGATCCCTGGCTTGGGAAGAACAGGGAATGGGAATGTCCTTAATTGAGGTAAGGAGGAGATAGTGAGTTCGGTTTTGGACTTGCATTTGAACAATGTCAGATATTTAACACTGACAGAACAAGGTTAGACAATCTCAGCTTTGCCACTTAATTACCTATCATAACCAAGGCGAAGTGTATCACTTTTATGGGCTTTCGTTTCCTTACCTGTAAAGCTCTTGGCACAGGGCCTGGCATATATTTCCATATTATCTGATTTCTCCACCAATGCTGTGAGGTATGGGAAAGGTATAATTATTCTCAAGAAATTGAAGCATCAAGTTACTTGCAGAATTATAATGGCATATGTAAAATCACTTTGTAGAATGAAATTCTGTATATGCTATTGTTTTTTCATTTTGTTGTATTCATAGTCAGTACTACAATTCACATATAACTGGTCTTTAATTGTCTCATGTATGGTAATGATTTTCATAGTTTCATGATAACCCAAGGGCAAAGACTGGTCCTAGCTGTCATTTATGTAAAGTAGTAAGAACACGGTAGATTCTCAATCCATGCTTATTGATGGACTGAGTTTACAGAAATCGACTAGCTGATCAACTGGAGCTTTCTTTGGTAGTTTGTTCTATCTTCATCTGCCTCTGAATGGCTTTTACGCCAAGGGGAAAAAAAATGAATCTCTGGGCAACGTAGCATATTAAATATTAGAGAATCTATGCATAGGCTGTGTCATACATTAGCAAGAAGCACATTTGTGTTTTCAAATAGAACATTATAATGCTAAAAATTAAGAAATATTCTATTCAATTTATGTTGGCAGTAAAGCTGAGTAATATGATCATGCTGAAAATGTCCTGGATCTGTTGCAGAATAAAAAGTTGTTTTTAAGAAACTGACAACTTTGAGCACAAGGCAGTTTCTGTTTTCACTTTACCCTCAAGAACTCATTGTGCCAGAGGCCCAAACTCATGAGAATAATGAAATAATTATAGTTTTATTTTACTATATTCTGACACTGAATTTGATCTACTGAATTTGATCTGCTAATGTCTGCATATTTCAGGTAGAAAAAAATGAAACTGTTTGGCTAGATAAAGCCAATATTTTTTCATAATCTTAAATTCTCTGTGAAGAGAACATTGTCATCATTTACATATTTTTTAATAAAAATTTCCTTGTCAATGATTTTATTACTCTGAGCACACCAGTAAATCCAATTCTCACCAAAAAAAAAAAAAAAAAAAAGCCCAAACAATATTTTAAAAGAATTTATCAATTTATCAGGCAATGCTCTATTCTGAACATTTTGTGTCATGTGCAGCCACTAGGAAAGACAATTATAAAAGTAACCCAAATAGCATTTGATGTTGGACTTTCCCATCACAGACAATAAGTACATTATCAATAAGTATAATTGTCAATGTGTGGTCATTTAAACAACAATAAGTACATTATCAATAAGTATAATTGTCAATGTGTGGTCATTTAAACAACAATAAGTACATTATCAATAAGTATAATTGTCAATGTGTGGTCATTTAAACAACAATAAGTACATTATCAATAAGTATAATTGTCAATGTGTGGTCATTTAAACAACAATAAGTACATTATCAATAAGTATAATTGTCAATGTGTGGTCATTTAAACAACAATAAGTACATTATCAATAAGTATAATTGTCAATGTGTGGTCATTTAAACAACAATAAGTACATTATCAATAAGTATAATTGTCAATGTGTGGTCATTTAAACAACAATAAGTACATTATCAATAAGTATAATTGTCAATGTGTGGTCATTTAAACAGCATTTAGTTAAAATACATCTGATTTCTGAACTACAGTGTAATAGTAATGCCAGCTCTGTACCCCAAGCTTTCCTAACATAATGCACCACAAAGTTAAAAGACCATGTTAAAAACAGAATTTGACTACTTATCACAATGCATATCTGATTTCTGAACTACAGTGTAATAGTAATGCCAGCTCTGTACCCCAAGCTTTCCTAACGTAATGCACCACAAAGTTAAAAGACCATGTTAAAAACAGAATTTGACTACTTATCACAATGCATGGAACAGAAGAATAAGCCTAAGTTAAGACATTTACTAAAAGCCCCGAAGAATACAAGAGCCCACTGTGAGGTTTTTTTTTTTTTTTTTTCTCTTTTTGACGTCTTTAAATTTGGCATCTAAGAAAAGGGACAAGATATTTTTAAGGGTTGCAAGAAAATGAAAGATGCATAAACCACTCCCCGTTATATAGCAAAACATGAAAAGTGATCTGTTCAAGTTTTGCAGGTGGTTTGTACATTCTTTTCCAAATTGGTTCTGAAGCAAGAGAGAATGTAAAAGATTTTAAAAGATAGTGAGGCAATTTCGCAGTCCCTGAAGACCAAGAAGAAGACAAACTGAAGCATCAGTGAGGAAGAAAACTGAAACGCATGTTGTGAATCCTCACACAGCCTGGGTGTGAGGACGGGCTTTTGCTAAACGCACATGCCAGAGGACTCATTCCCTTTTGGCTCATGGTCACACATTGGCTGAATAACCAAGAGGTAAGAATCTTAGTGTGCATGTAACTAATTTATTATGTAACATAAATTGGATACAAAGGTAACAATTTCCTCACTATGGTATGGTGAGAAAAAGAATTGTATGGCTCACTGTTTTCTAGCCAAAATGCATTTCTGAAGCAGGAAATCAAAAACACATCACAAACCTTACAACTAGACTAAACACATTAAATCTGCTGGTATTAGTAACTGTCACGAGGCTGTCAGGCTCAAGGAGCAGCAGCTACTGACAGCTACCCGCTCCCTACCTCTAAACACACTTTTCTCAGATACTGTGCTGAAGAAAAGTGAACAAATATTCCATTGTTACTGCTGTTTATTAAAATGGACCCCTGGAATTCCCTGCAGACACTGCTTAAACAAAAATAACGAATGGGACACCCATCTGATGCACAACACAGATCTGAACTGAGAAGCAAAATAAAAGGTTTCAAGTGACATAGGCCAGAATGCGTCTGCGCACCCCCCCCAATAAATCACTAAAACATCCATTCTCTAAGCTTCCTTTGTTTTCATTTGCTTCAAAACACATCTTATTAACTAATCACTCATTCTACCTTAACTTCACCTTTCTACTTCAATAGCGAAATATCATTTTAAAATTTTGAGGATCTAAAAAATACCCAGCTAAAAATTTTTAAAAAGGAAAAGAATATCAGATTCTGTTTCAGATGGACTTCTGTTTACTGCAATGCCTGCTTATTGCCGAGGCTTCACGAGGCTTTATATCTAAATGGCTTTTAAAAATAAGGCTTATATTTCTTTCCTGTCAATTTCAATTTGAAGGGCAGATGTCTTTTAACATCAGTTAACTGTTAGCAGAACATCTGATTCATTTATTCACACGGCCAGACTTACTCCTTGTAAGCTGACTCCTTTGTTTACAGGGATTTCTTCCCCACTGACCACCAACCCAAAGCCCATTTTTTGGTCTGGTACAAGATTAAGAAAATTGTAGGAACCTTCCTAATAAGGGGACATACTATATTCCAAGGCAGGTACACCGTGTTGTCCCCCTTTCTCCAGAAACCAACATCAAGAGAAATGCATATTGAATGTTGTCCAATGCTTCAGGATATGTGAAGCTGAAATCATTCTAAAGGTGCCTATTATTGTTTCTGGAAAAACCTTAAGAACTTAAAACCAAGTCGTACATACCTCATGTGCTACCTTTACCTTTTCTTTCTTCCCATCCCTCTCCCGGTTTCTCCCCTCCAACAGCCTTCTGTTTTCACTTATCAGGAAGATTTATAAAGAAACTGATATTAATGAAAGATTATGATTAATTTTCTGATATTACTAAATTGATAGTGTTTGATCACTGCCATCAGTTTTGTAGAAATTGTAGTTTCAAAATAGAAAGATGATTCTAGTCTGAAATAAAATTTCAAAAATGAGTCAGCTACACTGAAGGAGAGACAAAGGCAGGCGGGAAAAAAAGCCTTAGAGTAAAATGTTTTTTTTCCATTTGTTTCCAGTGCTTTACTGATGTGAGGGGCAAGTAGGAGGCTAATACATCTCACTTTAGCAGTACTAATTGTTTGCATTATCGCAATAATCAAATGCAGCCATATTAATCTCTCTGGTTATTAACTTGATTTTTACACATTAAGATTTAGATTTAATCCCCTGGGACGATCTATTAATGCTTTTAAAGTTGAAGGGTTTCAACAGTTTTAAGTTCTTTCCCTTCTTTTAGCTGCAGGCAGTAAAATTTGAACGTGTGCAGAGTTTTGTATTTTGCATTCCTGGGGGATTTTCAGAGACAGTGCTGTCAGGGACCATGAATCATGTTAATACATAGCAACCTCTACAGCTATTAAAATGTCTGCAATAATGTGATTATTTTAAAATGGAAAAACTAATATTACATGTGTTACTTAAAGATCGACCATTCTTTTAAAGTCACAGAGAGAATGCATTTATAAAAAAAAAAATGAAATTGTTTTTGCATGCAGCCAAAATGTGAAATGTCTCATGTACTGTGAAAGAAAACTTTCAGCTCCTTTTACAAAATACATCTTTACTGAGCTTCAGGTCAACAGAGCATAAAAATGGCAAAAAGTCTAAGATCAATAAGCATGAAAAACTGTTTTATTTCTGTTTGAGCAAGTTGTAGCGACAATGACCTGCTGGAACAGTCTCCAGTTTTATGCTTTCATAGTCACAGAATGATGACATCCAAGCAGAAAACAGCGTTTGGCCTGTTCTGATGAGCTGTCAGTGTAGAGCCAGCATTACAGTTTGCCTTCCATTGGCTTAGGGCTCAGCCTTTAGAAATGTATTAAAATTATTATATAAGCAGATGTGTAGGTAAACATTATCCAGAACATTATATGGAGCATTTGTATCATAAGAATACGAGAAGAGCACATATTTTTTCATTGTTTTTAAAAACAACTATCTTAGCCCCCTGGTTTCTATGTGATTTTTTTCTTTCCTTTTTAATGGCAGCTGGCCAGTCTATGTGATTTTTAAAAACTAAGAATATAAGTTAATGTGTGCTTATTACAGATATCTCATTTTATCAACAAATCATACCAGAGTTTAGGAATAATTTACTCTACATGTGATCAATATTTCTTAGACTTGCATGGTATTTTTTGTTTTATTTCTGAAATTTCTTTCTCGGTAAAAGAAACATAGCATGCATGTTATTATGTATAGTTTCTATTAGTAAGGATATTTTTATGTTTATATGTTATGATTTCTTGTCTGAGAATAAAACCCAAAAAATCAGTTTTGCTATTTGAACACAACTTATGAAAGGGTTTAAAGTAATAATATATGGTGATTTTTCAACTGAAAAGGCAGAAAGATTAAAGAATTTTAAATTACCCCAAATCCTGAGGTACATGGCCCTTTTTGACATTTCCTTGAAGCATTTGGGCATATTCTAAAAGAAATGATCAGGAACTCTTTTATTTCTTTTTATTGAACAAAAGCCTTGCCTTAATTCCAATATGCCTCCTTGGATGACGTGGTATACATCAGTTGTCCAATGGATGAAGAGTGTTGAATCATGTGCAAGTTCTATTACCAAGGATAAGCACATATGCAGCTTGTCTGGGGTTGAAATCAGGCTAAAGGGCACCAGAGCGACTGGCTTTAAAGTCCCTAAAAAAGCTACTTTTAGGCATTACCGATTCCCATCTGGGTGGAATATCATTTACGGCTCCTAACATGCAGCTGAAATTCCAAGAAGTCCTCTAGAAATTATCCCACTATCACAATGTTCAGGGAGGTCAAACTACCTAAAAATGTCCCTAGTCCTTTTTGAATCTTAGAATAATATTAACAATAGGGATAAGCAACAATGAAGGATGTTTGCCTTAGTCTCTTCACCTACCTTGAGACATATGCACAAAGAATTCTACAGGCATAAAAATATAACTGCTCTTCTAATAGTTTAGTGCCATTTCTCACTGTGATTGGGCCAGTACCCTCCCTCAGAGTATAGTCCACTCCTTGTAGGGGGAGTTTGGAAGCCAGGGCAGTTTCTGCATGAACCTGGCAAAGACGAGAGGAATCTACTACTTGCTGAGCCGGATTCTGCATAGACGTGACCTCACGTGTCCACACCCCAACTCTGCAAGGCTGTGTGCCATTTTATAGAAAAGGAAAGGGCTGGAACGGCCCGGTGGCGCACTGGATAGTACACCGCTTGGGAAGCGCGGCGGTGCTCCCGCTCGAGGGTTCGGATCCCCCATACAGACCGGTTCCCGCTCACTGGCTGAGCGAGGCGCGGGGGCAACGCTGAGGGTTGCGGTTCCGTTGCCGGTCCCCGGTCCGGTGCGGGGGCAACACTGAGGGTTGCGATCCGTTGCCGGACACAGAAAAAGACAAAAGACAAAAAAAAAAAAGAAAAGGAAAGGGCTGAAGAGGCTCAGTAACTTGACCAAAGTCACATGACCTGGAAGGCATGCAATGGGACTCAACTCCAGGTTGCTCACATGGGTTTTAACTCATGCTCTTTCTAGTGAATCGTGCTGCCTCCAGCCTGGGGTTGAGTCTGTGATACTCATGCATAGGGCCTTTTACTCTTAACAGCCAGCTGAAGATCAGAACAGGAACAAGCATGGTTTTTAGACAGGCAGGACTTTCAGAGTATAAAGAAACTTTGGTCTAAAGTCCAGCTCTGTTATTGCACCAAGCTAGACAAGCTCTTAATAATAATAAGACAGAAAAGAACGATAGCTACTATTCCCTGAGCATGGGCATGATGCTGGATAGGGGACTAGACATTTCACAGAATGGCTAATGCCACAACAGCACTTGGAGGTACATACTGTTTTCTCAATTGTCAGATAAAAAAATGGAAGCATAGAAAGGTATGGGTCTTGAGGCTACTAGAGGCTTCTGTTCTGAATATTGGCTTCACTGATTTCCTATAGATTGCACAAGATGGATTCATGGGGTCTTTGTTCTTATTAAGTGAAATAACATAAGAAAGACTCCCAGTGCTGTTCTAGATGAATCATAGATGATTAAAGAAGGTTCATTTTTCCATCTCCTACCAACAAGAAAATAAAAGTTTGTGTCCCTCAAATACTCCATTAAGCCTTCTTGTCTTGGCTAAGGTTATTTTTCCTACTCTTACTTATTTCTCCTACTTATTTCAAGGAAGAAAGTTTTTTCAAAACTAACTGTTTCAGTCTCCCACAAGGCACATGGCATTTCACACATGAGGGAAAATTGAAAAAAGATAATATGAATACTTCCATGAACTTTTTGAAGTTATATATTTTATGTACACACACACACACACACACACACACACTTGTTACATATTGTCTCCTCAGGGACAATACCTTATATCCGCTTTCCCCTGTACTAATTACTCCTCCTGGAACGGAGTTGTCATTCATCAAATGCTGATTGAATGATCACACTCACTCATTCAATAAATGCTTATCAAGCACCCGTGTGGAAGCATCTGTTTATGGGGCCCAGACAGTGGCTCTTGTCTGTAGTTGCATATTAGTGGGTGACAAGAATGAACATTGGTTTGGGGCTTCCCTTGTTCCAGTGTCTATAGGTTAAAATGAATTAGCCTCATTTGCAAATGATGTTTTCTGACCTCATTTTAAATAGATGAGTGAAAAAGAAATGGCCCAGAAAATATCTAAAATCAGCATCAGCAAATATTTCTCCTATAAGAGTTTAAATGGAATAATTAATAATGCACCCTATTCTCATGGGCTGGGAACAGGGCCTGGGCCAGCTTGTGGAGAAGAGCAGGCTCACAGCAGGAGGGTGCCTTGAACTTGAACCTGCCCATCCCTGGTGCTCAGTGATCCTTCCATTACCCCTGAGGAGTCCCAGCACACGTGCGTGCACTGTGCTGAATTCTCAGCCCTCACCCTTCTGCTCCTGAGTTCTACTGAACTTGGGAAACAAACTTACCTTCACTGAAATAAACAAATGAAAACAACCACCGTAATCAAAATGAGATTCCTGTCCTCTCCAATCCTTTCTCTGGCTCACCGTCCGTCTTCTCTTTTCACTTCATTTTCATTTTTAAGCTGACCTCATCAATGAAACTCTCATCCTCTCCCAGAACCTCTCTTGTCTCAGGTATCTCTCATCTCCACTGTGTTTTTAGTCCATCTCTCTGTATTTACTCACTCCACCTTGCTTTTTAAACACGCGTATATTCCATTTTATAAAGTGAGGTCTCCAAACTAGCAGCAGCAATACCCCCTGGGAACTTGTTAGAAATGCAAATTCTTGAACCCCTACCCCCAGACTTACGGAATCAGAAACTCATGGGTGGAGCTCAGCAATCCTGTTTAACAAGCCCTCAAAGAGATTCTCATGTGCTAAAGTTTGGGAACCACTGTGTTTAACAAAAGCCTCCTCAGTCCCTTTTTTCTGGAGCTACTTTCAAATTCTCTTCCTCTTTTAACTGTCAAAGGTCTCTATCAAGCGATCTTCACCTATTTCTCACCACTAATATTTTATAGACTTACCTAAAATCCTGCTTTTATGAAACACCAAACTACTGAAGGTACACGAGCTATGTGGTAGAACACACTGGAATTAGAGATAGGGAACCTGGCTTTGAATGGTCATTCACTGCAGTCTAGCTATGTGACTTGGGCAAATGACTTAAACTTCCTAAGCCTCAGTTTCTCCACCTGCAAAGTGGGAACAACAATATCTTCCTTACTGGATTACTGTAGAGATTAAATGAGATGATTATGTGAAAGTAGTATGCACAGTATGTAGTAGAAGCTTCATAAACATTTGCTGAATTCAAATAAGAATGGTATTATACATAGGGCTGGCTGGTTAGCTCAGTTGGTTAGAGCATGGTGTTATAACATGGGTTATAAAGGTTCAGATAATGCTGTACCAGCCAGCTGCCGAAATAAATAAGTAAATAAAAATAATACAGTATACACATTTGGTGTGTACTTTGTTTTTTTGAGCGGTTTCTCCACTTTCTTGGTATTTATTTATTTATCTATTATAATTTATCAAGATACAGTGTAGTTGATTGTCATGCTCCTTCACCCATTCCTTCTTTTCCTCCCTCCCTCTCCCTGCTTTGCTCCCATCAGCATCATATCTGTTCACTCATCTTAACAAGTTCAGCGAGTTGCTGTGATTTTTGTGTCTTCTTTTCCTCCCCATTCATTTGGATATTTACTTATTTATTTTTATTAGCTCCCACAAATAAGTGAGAACATGTGGTATTTCTCTTTCTGTGCCTGGCTTATTTCACTTAATATCATGTTTTTTAAGTCCATCCATGTTGCTGTGAATCGTAGTATTTCATTCTTTTTAATAGCAGAGTAGTATTCCACTGTGTAGATATACTACCGTTTCCTTACCCACTCATCCAATGATGGGCATTTAGGCTGGTTCCAACTCTTTTTTTTTTTTTTTTTTTTTGTCTTTTTTCGTGTCTGGCAATGGATCACAACCCTCAGTTTCGCGCCCGTACTGGACCGGGACCGGCAACGGCATCGCAACCCTCGGTGTTGCCCCCACACCTCGCTCAGCCAGTGAGCGGGAACCGGTCTGTATGTGGGATCCGAACCCTCGGCGGGAGCACCGCCATGCCCCCAAGCAGCGCACTGTAGCAGTGTGCCACCGGGCCGGCCCTCCAACTCTTGACTATTGTAAATAGAGCTGCAATAAACATGGGAGTGCAGTTATGCCTCTGACATGATGATTTCCATTCCTGTGGATATACACCCAGCAGTGGGATAGTCATGCGGTAGATCTATCTGTAGTTGTTTGAGGAGCCTCCATACCATTTTCCATAAAGGTTGCACCATTTTGCATTTGGTGTGTACTTTAGAAACAAAAACTTTGAGAGATTTCATGGGCTATATGGTGTAAGATGTGTTTTTTTAAAAAAACTTATTAAGTGCTCATTTACATGACATATCTTAATGACTCCGGAACCCTAATGTTCACTAGGTCAACCATACTTTTAAAAATTGCTAAATACATATTTTATATGATACTGAATAATTTTTACTCACTTCCACATGGGATTTCCATGTTCTTTTTTATGGCCTCAATATTGTTTGAATGTGAGAAAAAACATGTTTTTTCGCACTCCACAGAAAATTAGTCAAAATGAGCAAAGAAATATTGCTTAGTACCGCTTTTTTATTTTCATGCAACCAAATGATGTAGATTACAGGAGAGAGACTTAGTGTGTATAAAATAGTCTCTCTCAACTCTTTAATCTCCATAAATCTGGCCTCCACCTCCACCAGTCTAGTGTTAAGTGGTGCTTCTGTGCTGTTGTTACTCACCGGCTGAAAGAAATCTGCAGGTCTTCTGAGAATGCGCTTCTCAGCCACTCTGTTCCATTTAGTGTGTTCATTGCCTCCTCTTGGAAATATTGATTGTGTGACAGGAACAATACTTTTGGAAGAGTAGCCAGCGTTTCCTTTTCCCCTTCTGAGTTTCCCCTTTTCTCTCCCCAGTCTGCCCTCACACCATTTTCTGGCAGGTCACTGGCCAGGGCGCATGGTCTCAGAGGAGGAGTGTGATAGGGTCTAAAGCAGAAGGAAGATGGTGAGTCTCTGGAGTTTTTATTATTATTCCAAGAGCCTAAACTCTTGGAGAATTTAAAGGGCTGGGACAGAGATAAAATATCAGATTAAGAGAAACAGGTATTTTCCCTTGGGTCGAGACGAAGACTCCGCTGATCTGGGGTAAAGAGGAAAGTCAGGGGAGCAGATGACAGGAGAGAGTTCAGTGAGTGTCAAAGATTGGGGACTGGCAAGTTTGGGGACCATGAGAGCAGAGAGGCACCCTTCTTCCTGACAAAGGCCCTCCCTCAGCCCTGACGCTGTGAGAGAGGAAATGACTGCCAGCAAGCTCTGGGTGGATGGGGCTATACAGAGACTGTGGTTATTCCTGGGCTCTCCCATCATGCAAGAGGGTTGAAGCTGCCAGTCTGGAAGAGGAGCCGCAGGCAGTAAGGGACGATGACCCCTGTGGTACAATGGCCCATAATCGGAGCTCTCAAGGATCACATGAGGCTGTCTCCATGAGATCCCTGGGAACTTTGCAAACTCCAGAGAAGGAGGTGAGAATCCCAAGTTGCGCAGGATTAAGTTTCTGCCTCCTCTTGCAGAATGGGAGTTCAAAGGGAAATTAGTTTGAATTATACAACAGTAAAATTGCATCTCCTGGTACCATGTAGTTCATTTGTGCTCAGACTATACCACATTCATCTTTACTATATCAACCCAAATGCATTCAGTGAAGGGCCAACCTTGTGATAAAGCTTCAAGAATAGTTTTTGAAGGGACAATTCCTACAGAGCTTACCTATAGATTCCAGCAGTTATTTCCAATTCTCTTCAGCTTCCTTCAATCCTCAGTCCTCACCCCATTTCCACTCATGGCTCTCACTTGATGGTCCACATTTTAGGAACACATGTGTGCCTGGTGCTGGCTGAGCACAGTGAATATACCAACCTGCAGGACAGATATGACCTCATGGAGGTTGTGGTCTAGTGGGGAGACAGATAACTGCACAAACGTTGCACTTATAATCAGTGCAATGCAATGAATATGCATTATCAAGTTCAATGGGAGCATATAACAAGGAGACCCTAACTAGAGTAGGTGTCCAGAGTAGTCCTCCCTGAAGAAGTGGCAGTCAAGGTGGCAAATGAAGAATGAGTCAAAATTTGGTTGTCTAATACAGAATAGGATGAGGGGATTAGTGTTTCAGGCATAGAGAGTGCCGTGAACAAAGACCCCTGGGGTAAAAGTAACGTGGCGCCTTCCTTACACAGAGGAGGCTAGTGTGTCCAGAATGTAGAGGATCAGCAGCCGAGTAGCATGGGAAGATACAAGTGGTGAGCAGGCCCAAGTCATGCCGCTACACCCAGGCTGTGCTAAAACAGCAAACCCGTGTACTAGGAGCAAAGAGGACTATGAAAGAACTCTAAACAGGGGAGTGACATGAGCAGATTTGAAATCGGAAATGAGCAACTGCAGCGAGATGCCATTTTCATCTAACGTGTAGAGAAGAAGGCGTATCAAAATGTGATAGGGACCCGAGTTGCTGAGGCTGTGGCCAATAAACACCCTCCCATTCTGTGGAAGCACATGTAAGTTGATGCCTCCTTTCTGAAGAGCAATTTAGAAATATACATCAAAATTTTAAATGACCAAACAGTTCCACCATAAGAAATTTACGCTATGAATATACTCTCAAAATACAACTAAGCGAGTTGTACAATGAAATTCAATGAAACATACTCTTTAATATTAAAAATTTCAACAACAAATACTGGAAAACAATCTAGATGTCCATCAATAAGGGGCTGGCTAAATAATCATAATGCGATCATGTGATAAAAACTATGACACATTAACAGCAACATTGCAGATCTGTTTGGACTGATATGGAAGACCTTAGAGATATGTAAGTCTGTGTAGTATTCTGTCATTTGCATACATATTTAATGGCAGCTACATAAGTATGGAAATTATAAATTAAAGTTTTAAAGGAAAGATAGATACACAAGAAAAGCTAAGTTTGGCTACCTTTGGGGAGAGGAACCACAGGTGATAGGTAGGAGAATTTTATTTTTTATTTTCTTTGGTTTGTTTTGTTTTACAAGGCACTGGCAGACATAGTTGGTGGCCTTTCCTCTGTCCATTTCCATCATCCTTTTAAAACAGAAACCTGCTGGTGTTTAGCTACCATCTCTCAGGGATGGTGACCCTGTCCCCAGCTCAGGGATAAGTTGTGGGTAGTCCAAGAGTCTCAAGGTACCCTCATTGGCATTGCCAGTTTGGGGATGGGATGTGATCCAGGTCTCACCTAGGAAATGGGAGGGAAAGTCTGCTGGGGGCCTCTGGGAAAACTTACCTCACTTTTAAGAAGGCACCAGAAGATGAGGGTCCTTCTCTGGGCTACTGCAGCCATCATGTGACAATGAAGGGAATCAGTCTTATGATAACACCAAGCTGAGAATACTGGAGGGAAGAGCTTTATTTGAGAGAAGAATCCATAATGCTGGTGAATTTTGTGAGCTGCTGTTTATACCAAGCATGGAGCCCCTTTATGGACTTCTCATCATCACTATTTGAAATCAAAGTCATCTTATTTGATATGGCATTTTCAACAACTTGATGTACTAGGGACACAGCCCACAGAGAAAGAATTGGAAGGGCAGGCAGCTGGCTGCACAGGCCAGCTGGGGTGGAATTGTTGGGGTGACCCAGACTGGTGATACCAATGACCGCATCCATGAGGATGACAACAAGTTGAAGGGAAGGGGATGTGTTGAGATCTGAGTTCTCTTCCCTCCTTTTGTTGGGGTGACCCAGACTGGTGATAGCAATGACCGCATCCGTGAGGATGACAACAAGTTGAAGGGAAGGGGATGTGTTGAGATCTGAGTTCTCTTCCCTCCTTTCCACCTTACGTTTCTCTAAATTACAGCAGTCGGTGCATACTCTCAACCACTTGCCCTCTACCCCATTCATGGGTTTGAAATGACTTATAAGAGAAACAAAGGGGCATTAAACCCAATTATTTACTGCAAGATAAAAGCAGAAAGCAAGACAGAGTAGGGAAGACAAATATTATATTTTAAAAGTCCTCATTGGGATTAACTATAGCCATTGAGAAACTATCCTATCTCTGGGATTCAAACTCACCCTTATACCCACCTGTTTACACTTCCTTCCATCCTTCTAAGGTACAAGCCAAAAGCCCAACACTTTGTGTGACCAGCATCTCTGTCTGTGCTCTTGTTATGAATCCTGAAGTTTTGGCAGAGCTATGACTTCACTTAAAACAACTAAAGAAAGCCAGTCATACAAGTGAGACTGAGAAGGATCCTAACTTTTAAAATGGGAAGAAAGAGACATGAAAAGGGACTGACCCTTTTCCAACAATGGTTTGGTAGAGTCAAAGAAGAGTCACCAACCTCAAAATTAGAGAACCATTCACTTTTTAAGAACCAAGACAAAATTTGCTTATTTTTGTGTAAACTGAAACTACAAAGAAAATAACTCTATCTCTCCCAAACCGAACTGCCAAATACAGGAATATAATCTGGGCAAAGGAGAGGAAGTGTGTCTCTGCGTCTCCTGCAAACTGCCCCTGGTAACCTCCCGTGTAATACAGATTTATGAGCTATCAGCAGGAGCCTCAGAGTTTCATATTTGATTAAGCCACAGGTAAGAAGAGTGTGAGGAAGTGGGGAGTGGGAGGGGAAACAGAATTGTGGTCCCTGAGATTTTCTTGTACTTCTGGATCCATGTTGCATTCTACGGTCCCAACAGCCATTTCGGGCTCCTGTGTGTGCTACCTCGTTGCTTCCATGTGACATGAATAGACATCTTGGCACAAACTCATCACCACGTGGGCATTGGTTTTGCATTAGAGCCCAGCTCGTGTGCAGTTTATGGAGCTTTAGAAACCTGGTGATCATGCAGCACCTCACTAAACAACAACAGCACTAGCCTGGCTGTCATATTCACTTGAGGAAAGAGTTAAAGAACGGAAAGGGTGCAACTTCTAAGAGGGCAACAGCTGTGGTCCTCATGGAAGCTACTTTTCACCCTTAACTCATCACAGATCACACGTGGCAGAAAATGTCATGAAGCCCAATACTGGGCACTCTGAATTGGAGGCAGTGGCAGGAGTTAAGAAGAGAGCAGCAGGGACCTCAGCTGCACTCTCTGCCACTTAAAATTTGGGGTTGTGGGAATGCATCTGGGAGACGCACCGAAGGATCCTCAGCAGCGTCAAGCAGTGGCGCAGTGTGGGCTTGTCGTGGGGAGCCGGCTTGCTGGCAAACCTGCAGGAGGACGTGGCTTAGTAATGGCATCCTGTCAGGCTAGCAGTCTAGCCTCTGATTGTCAGTTTCCTCCGCTGTAAATATCTGGGTATCCCAGCCAAACCTACGCTGGGATTCAGAGGCAGGGGACAATGACCTGGAGAGTTGGGGAATTCCTCCCCTCCCCTGATCTCTGTTTGCCTGAGTTAATTTGCATGAGGGAAAGGAGGCCTTCAAGGAAGATGTTTTATGTTCGAGAACCTTATATCAGAAGAATTGGAAATGGAGTAAGTTATTTTCCTCAGTCAAGCCAGGGCTGTGCTGAAGGCTACGGGCAGAAGCTGAAGGAGGTATTTCAAAAGGATTTTTTCCTTTCTTTTACACTGGTAAGCAAGCAGTGCAGTTCAGAGCCTGAAGCACCAAATCCCAACTGAAAGTTGAGGAGAAACATCCTTTCTGCATCTGCAGGGGTAATGGGTCTTGAACAGAGTAAAGACTGAAGGAAACCTTCAGTCACTGAGTGACATGGGGATATGGAATGTTCAAGCACCAGGAAAGGTACTTTAGGTGAGAAACCAAGTTCCCAAGAAAGGCCCTGGCAGCAGGGCAGTGACAAGGAGACTTTCCTGGGTGGCCAGGTGGCAGAGAGTACCCTTCAGGATGCTGAAGCAGAAGACTAGAGAAGACTAATCATGACCATGGGCAGATGCCTTCACCGAGGACCTCAACAATGTAGGTGGAGCCTCTGAAGTGATAGTCTGTAGGTATTAACAGCACCACCGTCTCATTCACACCCATAGGCCAGTGGGATCTGGAGACATTTAGATGACATGTAGTGATGGGGCGCGACTAGTATTCCCTGGAGCAGTCTGAGTAAGGGTTAATGACACAACCCATGTGAACATGTCAGCACAGCACCTGGTATGTAGTGAGCACTCTGCTCGTTTCTTTTCCAAGCCTGACCTTATTTAAAAGACTGATATCAGTCTAGATATTCATCCTTTCGATGATTCTATACTGTAAATGTTATGTACCTCCTTTTTTCATATTATGGAAAGATAAACAGAAATAGTGAGCACTCTGCTCGTTTCTTTTCCAGGCCTGACCTTATTTAAAAGACTAATATCAGTCTAGATATTCATCCTTTCTATGATTCTATACTGTAAATGTTATGTACCTCCTTTTTTCATATTATGGAAAGATAAACAGAAATAAATAAATTGTTTTCTAATTTAGAAAGTGCTTGTTATTTTACACAGGCATCAAATAGCTTGGAAATAAATAAGTGAAACATTTGAAGCTTTGTGGGATCTTTCAGTTTATTGAGACGGTAATGTATGGAAGAGATACTTTAGTGGTTCTGGAGGTGCTTGTTATGCATGGGTTACTCTATGAACCCTACAGAAGACGGTTAAAGGGTAAAGTGGGAATAAAAAGGAATATTCTCTAAGGTCACACACACACTAAAGGATTGGTATAAAAGACCTCTATGGCATTATATTCTATTTGATATTTCACTACGTTCTTGTTACACTTGGAAAAAAGCAGTCTCAACTTTTTATGTGATACCAGACAAGAGCCCTATTTGGGCTGATTTTAAGGTCATTAATGAGTTTCAGTTGTCCCCAAAAGTCTTTTTAACACTTGATTTCTAGTGCTTGGCAATTGTCCAATAGAACAAACACTTCTAGATTAGAGCAGAGATGGCAAATTTCTGACCTCCCGTGTTTGTATGTACAGACATCACTAATCAATCACTGATCTCTGCTGAGTCAATTTTGTCAGCACAGCATTATAAACAGCCATTCCCAATCAAAGGCATTAAAACCACTTTTTTTTTCTCTATCTGCCTTAATGCTTTATTCTCTATGAAAATGAAAATATTTGAAGAAGAGTAAAAATTTATCAGTCACTGACAACTAAATACTTTTTTTTTTTAAAGATTGAAAGCAGTGCTTGCTCTAGTAGTAAGAGAGAGAGAACTCAAGGGCTCTGAAATAGGGGATAGGAGGGGAGGCGGCAGAATCCAGGAGCTCCCCGAAGATGCACTTCACCTACTTAATAATTTTGCCTAAGGCCAGTACTGCCGAAAGGACCAGTTCTCTCCAGGGCATCTATTTCAACCATTTACCATCAAATAAAACTTACAACTGGCATATGAATTCCTAGGCCAAGGGCATTTTATTTTTTGAAATTTTAAAGTACTTGTTGAGTAAACCACTTTAAAAATTCAAGAGCCATAAAAGAATCCCAGGAAGAACCGTGCAGAGGAAGGCAAGTGAGGTGTAGCTTATTACAGCGGGAGCTGTGCCTCTTTTCCTCGTGCATGCACAGGTGCTCTTGGGCGTACATTCTTGCAAATTCTATGTACTTGCATAGTTAACAATCCTCTGCAGCAAGCCAACAGGGAAGGGAAGGCTGGATCAAACACATTTAAAAAGAAATGTGGGGACTTGAGCTTATGGCCCAGATGGATTTACTTTCATACTAGAAACAACCCAAAATAAACAAAATATATGAATGACGCTTTGTAAAACACTGGACATCAGGCAACAAAAGACTGACCCTGAGAGATAGGAAACAAACGCGATGACCTTAAGATCTCCCCAGCTTATGCCCCAAGAGAGTTTTCAGGCCACGGTGCAGGAAATCCAGACCCAGAAGACCCCCCAAGTTGAGGAGACAGACCTGAGAGTCTAGGGAAAACAAGGGAGCTGAAGTTTACAAGACAGAGTACTGGAGAGAAAGCTGCCCAGAGAAGAGCTCCAGAGACCTGCAGAGCAACCCTTGAATATTTAGCTGAGAACTGATTGGCATGGGCATGTGAAGGAATTCCAGGAGTGTGGGGTAAGAATCACCCTGAAAAGATTAGGGCTAAGTTCATCAATTGCAGCACTTCTGACATTTTCAGCTGCATAATTCTTTGTTGTGAGGGCTGTCTTGGATGTTGTAGGATGTTCAGCAGCCTTCTGACATCTACTCACAGATGCCAGTAGTACTTACCGTCCCACCACATCCCAGTTTTGGCAACCAAAAATGCCTCCAGATTTTGCCAAATGTCCCTTGGGAGGCAAAATGGAGAACCATTGGAATAAAGGAAACAGTACCCAGTGCTCACACATGCCTGGGAATAAAGCTTGTTCCCACTGACCTGAATGGAAAACCTTGAAAGTCACAGTACATTGGTTGAATACACAGAAGGGTCTTGCCTCAGTAGGGAGGAATAACTAGATCTAAAATGAGCACTGTTCCAGTCTCACCTACCAAAAATCTTAAATGCAAGAACTGACAGGAGTGAGCTATCTGCAAGCAGTTTAGCTGCGTTCCAGAACAAAGGTCAAGAATATTTTAGAAGTACAAAAATATCTAGCACCCAACAAGGTAAAATTTAAAATGTCACTACAATCTATAATGTGGAAATCAATCAGTCAATCAAAACTGGCTCAGAACTGACACAGATATTGCAACTAATGGACAGGAGCATTAAAATAGTTATTAGATTTTTATTCTATATGACCAAAAAGTTAACTAGAGACATGGGAGATATAAAAAAAAAAACTCAACACAAACTTCAAAAGATGAATATTTTAAAATGCAAGATTAAAAACTACAGTGGGTGGGATTTTGTGGCAGACATCAGAGAAGAATAGATTAGTGAACGGGTGACATGTGATAAAAAAAAATGAACAGAGCATCAGTATGTTGCCGGAAAACGTCAAGAGTCCCACTATGCACATAATTGGAGTCT
>NW_007728929.1:226486-228892 GCF_000696425.1 Galeopterus variegatus
AAAAAAAAAACTCAACACAAACTTCAAAAGATGAATATTTTAAAATGCAAGATTAAAAACTACAGTGGGTGGGATTTTGTGGCAGACATCAGAGAAGAATAGATTAGTGAACGGGTGACATGTGATAAAAAAAAATGAACAGAGCATCAGTATGTTGCCGGAAAACGTCAAGAGTCCCACTATGCACATAATTGGAGTCTCCAGAGCAGAGGAGAGAGTGGGAACTACAGAAAAATATTTGAAAAAATAATTGCTGAAAATTTTCCAACTTTGATAACACCCATAAACCAACAAATCCAAAAAGCTCAATGAACCCTAAGCACAAGAAACAAAGTAAAATACACCAAGGTATGTCATAATCTAATTGCTTGAAACTGGTAATAAAGAGAAAATCATACAGAGGAACAAATATGGATTACAGCAAATTTTACTTTAGAATTAAGACAAGGGAGAAGAAAAATTTAGCAACAGCTTTATAGTACTGAAAGAAAACTCTGTTAATTTATAATTCTATACTCATTAAAAACATCTTCCAAAAGCAAAGGCAAAATAAAATTTTCAGAAATACAAAAACTGCAAGAATTCATTACCAGCGTACCCATATCATAAGAAACATTAAAGGAAGTCTTTTAGGCAGAAGGAAAATGCTGCTGTATGGAAATATGAATCTATACAATGAAATGAAGAACATTAGAATTGGTAACTACATGGTAAATATAAGAATTTTTTCCTATTTAAATCTCTTTAAAAATCATTGACTATTGGGTCTTATACACAAAAGTAAAATATATAACACCAGTAGCATAAATGTCAGAAGAAGAGAAATAGAAATATACTATTGTAAGGTTCTTGTAACATACGTGAAGTAGTAGACTATCCCTTAAGGGAAGATGATATATACAATAATCCCTAAAGCAATAACTAAAATAATGAAAGAGAGTTTGTAGCTAATTAGCCAAAAGGAGATAAAATGGAATCATAAAATAGTTTATTACAAATAAAGCCAGAAAAAAAAGGAAAAAAGAACACAGATGAGATGGAACAAATAAAAAACAAGTAGCAAAATGATTGTGCCAGTTATGAATTTATTGACTCCCAACTTAAAAATGTGCAAAAAGGGCCGGCCCGGTAGTGCACTCGGTAGAGTGCGGCGCTTGGGAGTGCGGCGGGAGGAGGGCGGATCCCATATAGAGACCGGTCCACTGACTGGTTGAGCGCTGTGCAGGCGCGACACTGAGGGTTGCGATCCCGTTGCCGGTCGCCATACGGGCACAACACTGAGGGTTGCGATCCCGTTACTGGTCACGATAAAAGACAAAAAGGAAAAAGAAATGTGCAAAAAATTTGAACAGACTGTTATGGACTGAATGATTTTGTCCTCCCCCAAACTCATATGTTAAAATCCCAGCGCTCAGTGTGATGGTATTAGAAGGTGGGACTTTGGGGGCTGACCCCGTGGCTCACTCGGGAGAGTGTAGCGCTGAGAGCGCAGGGCCCTGGGAGTGCTGAGGCTGCAGGTTCGGATCCTATATAGGGATGGCCGGTGCGCTCACTGGCTGAGCGCAGTGCGGGCGACACCAAGCCAAGGGTTGCGATCCCCTTACTGGTCACAAAAAAAAAAAAAAAGAAAAAAAGAAAGTGGGACTTTGGGGCAGTAATTAGGTCATGAGGGTGGAATGGGGTTAGTGTCCTTATAAAAGGAACCCCATAGAGACCTCTTTCCCTCTTTCTGCCATATGAGGATATAAGGAGAAGTCAGCCATCTGCACCCTGGAAGAGGGGCCTCACCAGAACCTGATCATGCTGGCACCCTGACCTCAGACCTTCAGCCTCCAGAACTGTGAGACATACATTTCTGTTGGTTATAAGCCACGTAGTCTATGGTGTTCTGTTATGGTAGCCCAAAAGGTCTAAGACACAGACCCTTCAGCAAAGAAAATTTACAACGGCAATAAAAAATGAAAAGATTCTCAACATCATTAGTCATTAGGGAGATGAAAATTAAAACCAGAGAGAGATACCATTACACACATATTAGAATGGTTAAAATGAAGAAGACTGGCCATATCAAGTATTGGTGAGAGTGTGGAAAAAACTGGAACTCACAAATATTTTTTGAAATTCTACAAAATAAAAAAAAAAAAATCCTTAGTGACAGAAAGCAGATCGGTGGTTGCTGGAGATGGAAGATGAGCTGGGAGGTTTTAGGAGGGAAAGGATCACAGGAAGAAACTTCCAGGGATGTGAACATGTTTATTGTCTTAATTGTGGTGACGGTTTTATGAGTGTATATATATGTTAAAACAAAAAAATTGAACACTTTAAATATGTGTACTTTGGTGTATATCTATTTTATCCCAATAAAGCTGTTAAAAAACAAAAATAATAAGATTTTCTAGGAGTCAT
>NW_007728929.1:228972-242435 GCF_000696425.1 Galeopterus variegatus
GAAAGGATCACAGGAAGAAACTTCCAGGGATGTGAACATGTTTATTGTCTTAATTGTGGTGATGGTTTTATGAGTGTATATATATGTTAAAACAAAAAATTGTACACTTTAAATATGTGTACTTTGGTGTAGATCTATTTTATCCCAATAAAGCTGTTAAAAAACAAAAATAATAAGATTTTCTAGGAGTCATCATAAAGGATTGTATTTAACCTTGATACTTAGAATGGAGATCAGGAGATCTGAGTCCTAGTCCCAGTTCTGCATCAAATGTGTGTAGTGATCTTGTTATGGACACATAAATTCTTTCGGTCTCACTTTGCTAGCTTACATAGTCAGACAGCTGATTGGATGATATTTAGTGTCTTTACAACTCCAAAATCTAATAGTGAATAAAAGCAAATAGAAGGGAGATTGAGTGATGAAGACTGATCTGGGCTTGAATTTCAGCTGTCACTCATTACCTGTGTGACCTGAGATAAATTATCCAACCCCTCTAAACTGTTAGAGAGTAAGTTCCACAAGGAAATGACTGTGTTGGTTTGTTCATCCATGCAATCCAGGGCCTGGTATAGGCACTGGCATATAAATAAATGTCTTCTTTTTCTGCAAAACGAAAATATTAATAAGCCTACTTGTAGAAGAGGCTGTTAATGGCAACCAATTCCCATATCCCATTGTTCCAGTTCTACATCTAACTTTAGCACAGGGACATGGCTTCTGGCATGCTTCCCACCTCAAGCACAGGAAAAGCAGCCTGGGTGGCGGAACAGTGTTCTCAGGAAGGGCTCCAGCAGCAGGGATGGTGTTGAGGGGGTTGGCTGTGCCTGAGGAGCTCCTTGAGCCTCAGGGGGAGCTAATGCCCTGAGGTCCACCCTTAAGTCATGGGGAGTGGGAGGCAGTGGTAGATGTCCCAGCCTCCCTGCTCTCCAGTGGGACAATTCTGAGGTCTGGGTCCCCAGTGGGACTGAACCCCAGTTGCCCACAATAGGACCCTCCTCATTCCATATTCTTTCCTGGCTTCTCTCCTTTCCTTTTATTCTTCTCCATTTCTTTGCTTGGGCTTCCTGCAATCACTTTCTACATGAACTTCCTGCCTCTATGCCAAAGGCAGAATTAGGGTGTACCTTCGGAGGAGCCCAAACTAAGACACTATCTCTTGTGGATCTTGTAGGGTTTAAGTGAAATAGACACATAAAGTGCTTTGCCTACCAACTAGTGAGTTTGTTTTGTTTTGTTTAAATGCTATCTTCTTTCAGGGATATGAGAGGAAGTGACCCTGTTAACTTTGCATTCACAAGATTGAGTGGGGAAGGGAAATCGGTATGAGAAAAACATGTACCTAACAATTTATGAAAGGAAAATGAAAACAATCTAGAGAAAAAGTAGATTGTGCTATGGACTTAATTGTGTCACCCTAAATTCATGTTGAAGCCCTAATCCCCAATGCAACTATGTTGAAGCCCTAATCCCCAATGCAACTGTATCTGGAGATAGAGTCTTTAGGAGGTAAAAAAGATTAAATGAGGTTATGAGGTGGGGGCCCTAATCAGATAGAATTGGTGGCCTTAAAAGAAGAGAAAGGAGAGAAAGCTCTCTCTCTCTCTCTCTCTCTCTCTCTCTCCCTCCCACCCCTCACACAAGCACAGAGAAAAGGCCATGGAAGAACACAGTGAGAAGACAGCCATCCTTAAGCCAAGAAGAGAGCCCTCACCAGAAACCAAATTTGCTGGCACCTGATCTTGGACTTCCAGCCTCCAGAACTGTGAGGAAGCAAATGTCTATTGTTTAAGACCCCAGTCTGTGGTATTTTGTTATGGCGGCCCCAGCTGACTGATGCAATAATGTACCTCAAACACTATAAAGCTAAATATAAACCTAACTAAAGAGACATGGAAATTTTGCTGAGCTAAAATTCTGATTATATTATTACAGTCCAAGTGCATAAGGAAAGTTGAAACTGTTCAAAACCAAAGAAAACTGAACAAAATAGAATCAGCTTGTACAGTTGCCAGATATAGCAAATAAATTGGAGGAAACTCAGTTAAATTTGAATTTCGGCTAAACGACTATTTTTGTTTTTAGTATAAGTATGTTCCAAATATTACATTGGACATACTTATACTAAAAAGTTATTTGTTGATTAGCTGAAATTCAAATTTAACTGGGTGTTCTGTATTTTATCTGGAAAACTTATTAATGTGACTATAAACTCTCTGAAGAGTTCAAGTTTTCATAAAAAGTTATGTACAAAAGGTGAAAAAAATGAAAGATTGATTTTTGAAGCAAAGTGGAATTTTATGAGGAAGCCTAAAATCCAGGCTGAGCTGAGGCTCACAAAACAAATTAAAGACAAGAAGGATTTTATTTTATTTTTTAAGTTCAGGAAAAGCAGGGAAGGTTTTGGCATGGAGAAGATGGTATAAAGTTGACAGATGACAGGAGGCAGCTCCTGAACTTTCATTCTGCTTTGTATTATTCACCAAGGAAAATGCTCTTCAAAGAAAAAAAAAAAAAAGCCAACTGATGCTCAGGCAGGTCAGGAGTTAATCACAGATGATCTATCTTGTCACTTTCAATGCACTTAGAAGATTTATGTTCCAAATTGCTAAAATAAATTGAAGATGTGATCTTACAGATTGTTCTGTGAAATCATAGACAAGGGGAGAAGTGCCAGAAAACTGAAGGCAGGCAAATGTTCAAAAGTTTCAAAAGGGGAAACAAGGGGACACTACTGGACACTACTATGTGGGAAGTCTAATGTCTAGGACAATTTCTAAAATAAGTACCCAAAGAACAAGTCAGGTCAAATGAACTTTATTTTCTTCACTATTAGGATTATTAGACTTACAAATTAGGAAAATACTATAATGATAATGCACCTAGATTTCAGCAAGTATTTGATGAATATTTGAATGTTTTCCATAATAACCTCATGGACAGTAGAGAAACGTGGAAATCAGTCTTCTGTGGCTTTGAACTTAAATCCCACTTAACTTTGTCAACAATATCTTAAGTGAAGTTATGCTTATCAGAGTTGCTATTTAAAAAAAGTAAAAGGAATAGTATATTTAATGGATTCTTTCAGTGGCAAGTAAAGAAACTGAATGTGAAATAACTAAAACAGTAATTAATTAGAAGGATTTCAGGCATATAAGAGAGCCTCAGGAACAACTAAAAACTCAAACTTCTAGAAAGGCTGTAAATCACAGTGGCTTCCAGTGCAGACTTTGGTTTGAATCCCAGCTCCACACAATGTTGGGCAAGTTGCTGAATTTCTTGTGCCTCACTTTCCTCATGTGTAAAATGGAAATAATACTAGCTACATCAAAGGAATATTAGTATTAAATTAGTTAACATATATACAGCCTCTGGTGTATACTAAGGACTATATACTTAATCTTGTATTACTTTATATATGGTGTTAAGTATCTGGTATATACTAAGTGCTACATGTTCAATTTTGTATTACTTTATATATGGTGCACTTGACTCTTCCTTCTCCGTGCAGAGTGCCTTCCTGTTTCTGGAATAGAAGCAATGGGGAAAAATGGGTATTGATAGTCCTTTACCTTACAGACCAGGCTTGGCTCTCTTAATCCCTTGGAAAGGGGATTTAATGATTTTGTTTGCACCTGATGCCTTCTCCAGACCAATTCACTGTGGTCAAGAGATAAATTCATTCATTTATTAGCTCATTCTTTTGGTAAATATGAATTAAACTCTTAGCATGTGCCAAGCACATTGTAGGTAGGCACTGAAAGTACAAGAGTGAGAAGAAAAAAAAAAAAAAAAAACCAAAGTCCCTGCTCTCATAGAGTATATATTTTGAGGAGGGAGATGAAGGCCAATAAAGAAATCATTTAAAATATTATAGTAAAATGGGAACAAGTGTAACATAGAAGAAAAAAGTGGAATAAGTGGACAGAGTGACTTGGAAAGGGAGCGAGATAGGATTTTATAGAGGGTGCCCAGGGAAGGTCCCTCTGGTAAAGTGACATTTAAGCAGAGACCTGAGGATGTGGAGAAACCTGGGAGAATGTTCTAGGCAGAGGGAATAGGAAGTGCAAAGGCTCTGCAGCAGGAGCATGCTTGGATTCAGGAAGAGGCAAGGACGATTATCAGAATGGAAGGAGTGAGGGCAGAATGATGTCAGAGAGCTTACCGGAGCCTGGTCCTGAGGTCCTGGGGAGCCTGGCAGGCCACAGGAAAGAATGTAGGTTGTTATTCTGAGTGAGATGGGAGCCACGGCAAGGTTTGGAGCAGAGGAGTGACATGGGCTTTGGTTCTGGAAGGCTTACATGGGCTGTGGTGTGGAAAATGACTATCCTATATCGTGGCAACATGAAAGCAGGAAGACTCCTTAGAAAGTTATTGCAATAATCCATGTGAAATATAATGGTGGTAAAAATGGTTGGATGTGGTCACAGTCTTAATGTGCTTTCAGTTATCTACTATGAAACACAGGGAGTGAGAGAAATGAAAGAGTTGAGTGACCCCAAAATTTGTCTCCAGAGTGAGTGGTTAAATGAAGTTACCATTTACTGAAATAGGAAAGAATCTGGAAGGAGCAGATTTGTGGTAAAAAAAAAAAAAAAAAAATCAGGCATTTGCTTTGGGACATGTTAGTTTGAGGTATCCTTAGCTATCTAAGAGGTGTTAAGCGGGTAGCTAGAGTACGGGATTACGGGAGGGCTTGGGATAGAAGGGGCTGGAGTTAAAAACGTAGGATTCATTTGCGCACAGATGGAATTTTGAGCCTTGGGACTTGACGAGATCACCTAGGGAGGGGGATTGAGAGCAAACACAGGAGATAGGATTGAATCCTGGCGTTTGAGAAGACACAAAAGACGGCAGAGGAGAGTGAGAAGAGGGACCAGTGAAGCAAAATAAGGACCATGAGGGAATGACCAAGAGCCAAAATGAAAATGTTGGGGGTAGATGACAGTGCTTAATTATGCTAATCGCACAGGCTGCGTCAGATGAGAACTGAAGAAGGATGCGATCACGTGGTTGTAAGGGGGAGAGAGAGAGAGAGAGAGAGAAGCAAGTCACGCAGAAGAGTGCTGGACAGACAGTGCTGCAGGCTTCCAGCACATGCCGCTAATAAAATAAATTAAAGCAGGGGGAGTCAGACTTATTTTGATAAATGGTAGTGAGAAAACTAAATCATCAAATAAACTTAAACATGATGAATGCTAGGTCTGGCACTTAGATTCCAACTAGAAACTATAAAATCTATGTGTACATGGATACAAAAGACTAAAAGAAGACACCTCCAAACATTAAAAATTATTATCCATAAGTGGCAAAGCTATAGATGGTTTTTATTTTTCTTTATATTTTCCATAATTTTGAAATTTTGTCTAATATATACATATGCATTACTTTAGTAGTCAGAAAAATGTAGTAAGTGTTATAAAATATCAATTTCATATAAATAAGGATGGGGAGAGCTTGCTTTAATTTACCCAAAAAAACACCCACATCCCAAAAAAGAACTTAGGTTACATCAATAAAAATATAATATGCATTGCTGTATTAATTCAACTGGGATTGGATTGGAAAAACTGTACAATTTCACTGCTAGAAAGTACACAGAGGAGGGGATAGGAAGAGATCCAGAAAGAATGTTGTCTTAGTCTGTTTGTGCCACTATAACAAAATACCACAGAGTAGGTAATTTATAAACAATAGAAATTCATTTTTCTCAGTTCTGGAGACTGGGAAGTCTAAGATCAAGGTGCTGGCATTTGGTGTCCAGTGAGGGCCTTCTTGCTGTGACCTCACATGGCAGGAAGCAGAAGAGGACAAAGGCCAAACATTGTATGAAAAGTCCTTTATGAAGGCCTTAATCCCATTCACAAAGGCCCCACCCTCATGACCCAATCATCTTCCAAAGGCCACTCCTCTTAATACTATTGCATTGGGATTAAGTTTCAGCATGAAATTTGGAGGGAATGCCATCATTCAGACAACAGCATACATTGTGGGGGAAGTTGAGGAAAATGGAAATGTGAATCCTAGAGGAAAAACGTAAGTCATGGTGGAAAATGTAAAAAGGGGTGATAAATAGGGGTGCAGTGAAAAGAATCAGATAGACTCAGCTCCACTTGTATTCTGGGAAAGTCACTTAATTTCTCTGACTCCCAGTATCCTCATTGACAGAATAGCAATAATATCTTCCATATAACTTTGTTGTTTGAATTAAATAAGATGAAGTATGGGTTATCCTCTCCTCTGGCCCAGAACCCTCCATAGGTGGATCTCATGAGCTCCTCTCTGAGTTCTAAAAAACAATCTATGCACACAGAAACATTGGTGAGCTATGCAGATTTTACTGAGGATTTTATATGGCAGATAAGTGGGGAGAAGCACACTGCACACATCCCAGAGCACAAAGGTTAAAGCCCGCACCTCACACTGCTTGCTGCTGTTCTCTGCAGTTTTTGCCACTGTGGCAACTGGGGACCAAGTGGGAGTATGTACTGGGGAATCCTTATCACACCCAGACTCACTGACTTCTCTCTTATCCTCCAGAATACCAGGATCTTTGAATTCCTCACCCTTCTTCTGTGAGAACAACTCATCCTCTCCCAAATTCCTATCTGCAAACCTGAAAAGCCAAACTTTTCATGATACTCAACGAAACAAAGATCTGCTCATGTAGCAGAACCTTCCCTCCTTAGCAAACACGTTCCTGTCCTGAGTGTGGCCTTTGGGATCTCAGAATCCCAACTTTACCTCTTGTCATGAGTTCTATCAAATTTTTCTTGCATATATATTCAGTGCTGTTTCCTTGAAGGGTTCAGGTGAAGAATATTCTCTCCATCTACTCATATATGTATAAAATATCTGGTATAGTACTGTCACCCAGTAGATGCTCAGGAAATGACCATGTTTTTTATTATCATGACAGTTTTTAAGTATTTAAAAAGCAGTATGGCAGCTGAATGTGAAGACCTATTTTCTGTATTTCCCAAGAACCCAAATAGGACCAATAGGTATAAGTCACTGGAAGGCACAACTTGGCTCAATGTAAGGCAGATATTCCCAGCAATTAAAACTATCCAATAACAGGACAGATCATTCTTGAAAGGATATATCTTCTACTGCCTGAATTTTCTCATCTGAGATAGAGAACAGGAGACAGTAGGTGGGAATTTGAATTAGTTAACCAAAACTCTCCCTCCTGATAAATCATCTTGTGATCCTATGAGAAGTGCCAGAATGTTTTTTCTTTCTTTTCTTTTTCTTCCCAATGTCAACAAAATCCGAGGTAATATTAGACCACCATAAACCTGGACCATTTTGGATCTGGTAGTGTTTAAAACACTCTGGGACAGAAAACTCCCTTGGAAGGGGTGGAGCTAAATTGCTGCTAGTTTCCTGTCTCCACTTCAAAAGCATTGTTGGGGGTGGGGGAGGGGAAGGCTAATGCAGCTGTCCAGGCCACTGAAATTGTAGGATACAGAGCTGTGCTGTGTCCTGGGGCCTTCTTGGCTGGATTGATCAACCCCAGGGAGGAGGAAATGGTAACCAGACTCTAGGACACCCCAGGGACTTTCAAGATACACTTACATTTGCCATTTTCCAATCTTTTCAGGGCACAGAATTAGCTCAAAATCCTCCACATGCCAGTGCGGCTTTGCCTGTAATATAATCTTTTTAAAAGTTTACGTTAATCTTGACTTTTACTGTTGCAGCATTTCAACCTAACAGTGCTCCATGCACAATCTAATTAGATTTTTACAGGCCCTTATTTAAAGAAATTTGTTTAGTGACAATGACAATTTGAGTATTATAGGTAGGTCCCCTTTGTATAATATTAAAGTGACATAGAGTACACACTGCTAGACTGTGATAACAGATTTCTAATATGTAGTTATTACCTAAAACTTGTATAAGTTTAAGCACAAACCATAGAAGAACTTATGTGTTCCATGATGTTATTACCAACCCTGTAAAATTAGGGCATATGGACAGGTAGGCTTGAGATCATGTTAATGGGAGTTTTCATGCTATACAATGAATATGTCATGTGACTTCTACAGAAAATTCCAGTCGTTTCAATGGTGAATTGGATACTAGGTTGAATTTTTAAAGGCTGTTTGTCCTAAGAGATTGTGAATTTATACTGCCTCAGGTTGTATTCCATCATTATAAAAGTCCAGGAGTCCTCTGTAAAGTTTGTATTACCATCCAGAATTGGGAATTATATCTCTTGTAATAAATTCCTTCACATTGGCTATTTGACATTTCAGATGTAACCCCTGGCTTGACTGGCTGCAGGTAAAAATTAGAGGCATAACTGGTTTTAATAACAGTTGCTGGGTCTACTTTTTGCAAGTACTTAGCCAATTACATCTTTCTTTATGCATTTTTAAAAATATTCCATAAGGTACATTTCTAACTGTTTTTCTCAGTTATAAAATGGTTTTGTTTGCTCTCAATTTAGCTTTAGTTTGTAAAATTTAACTCAGGTCTTTCTTTAAGAATGTGGCAAATGGACATGTTATGAAAGAAAATCTCACAGATTTTTTTAGGGAATTTAAGATTTGGGTTATACTCCAAAGCCTTTTATTCTGGAAGCTGATAGAATTGCACTGTGTGCGGATTTTGTGTCAAATATTTCCCCCAGGTATTTCAGGTATTATTCATGTTCATTTATCAAAATGGAGGATATATAAGTATTGTCCTGTACAACAAGAGCATGTGGGACCTCAGGAGCTCAGCAATGCCCCCAACAATGCCACAGATACCACTGCCATGTGAGTGATCTGCCACAGCCACTAGCATAGCCACTGCCGTTGCAAGGGCTGCTTGCCACCACAGCAGCCACTGCTGCTGTGCAGGTGGCCTGCCAACTGCACAACTGCATTGTCAGAAGGAGAGTCACCAGTGGAGCCTGGGGAAAGAGGTGCAGACCCATGACACAGTGGCCCAACCCACATGGGAATTTTGCTGCCATACATGGTAGCATACCTGGGGTAGGAGGTATGTGTGCAGTCTGCATGACTATCTCGATCTGGGGAGAGACACTAGTAGAACACCACAAGAGTGAAGAAACCCAGGATATCCAATAGAGTAAGGAAGAAAATTCCCAATCAACAACTAACCCATCCCCCAACTGGGGGATGTAAGGACTCAGGATGAGCCTCTGCCAATAGGAAAGAGGAAAGAGAAACCCTTCCCAAGGTCACCCATTCAAACTGAGGAGCTCCAGTATATCCCAGTGCATCCATCAGGGTCATGGGATACTAGGAGGAGTACCAACAAGTCTGCTCAGGGTCAATCACCCCAGCTAAAGAGTGACAGGCACCTAGGCACCTCTCCTAAGAACTCAAGAGCTTTCCCACATCCTGAATACACCAACACAGTGTCACTAACCTCAGCAAGGAATCACTGTGCTTAGGCCACAGAGGCACACACATGCAACTCCAACACTGAATACAGCAAAAGTCTCCACACAGAGACTACACTACCACATCTACTGGAACCAATACTAAAACACCCTACTCAATTGTCAATACAAAACACATCTACAGGAAGAAGTCTCTGTTCTCAAAACCCACACCAGAGTAACAGAAGAAGCAGTTGCTCTACCAGATGACCAGATATCAATGTAGAGACAATAGAAACATGAAAAAACAAGAACATATGACAAAACCAAAGGAATATAATAGTTGTCTGGTACCAGATCCCATAGAGCAGGGACCCTTGAAGTAACTAAAAAGGAATTCTGAGCAACAATTTCAGGGAAACTCAATGAGATACAAGAACACAGAGTTAGACAACACAACAAAATGAGTAAAAGTATCCAGGATATGAAGGAGTAAATTTATGAAGAGATTAATGCCTTACAAAAAAAATGTAGCAGAATATCTGAAACTGAAGGATTCATTCAAAAAAATAAAAAATACAACCAAAAATTTAAGCAGCAGGTTAGAGCAAGCAAAAGAAAGAATTCTGATCTTCAAGATGTTCTTTTTGAAATAACCTAGGCAGAAAAAAAAAGAAAGAAAAAGGAATTTTAAAAAATGAAGAAAATCTAAGAAGCTAGCAGACAACTTTAAGTGCATAAACATCCGAATCATGGGTGTTCTGGAGAGACACAGACCTTCAGATCAAGGGGTCTCAAAGATCCCCAAACAGATTATATCTAAAAAGGTCCTTTCTGAGACACATTATAGTCAAACTTGCAAAGCTCAAAGACAAAGAGAGAATCCTAAAACAGAAAGAGAAAAAGCATCAAGTCACCTATAATGGAGTCCCCATCAGAATAATAGCAGAGTTCCCAATACAAACTCTATAAGCCAGAAGAAAATGAGATGATATATTCAAAACACTAAAATAAAAAAAATGGGCTGGCCCGTGGCTCACTTGGGAGAGTGCGGTGCTGATAAAATTAAAAAAATAATAAAAAAAATCCTGACAGCCTAGCATACTATCCCCAGGAAGGCTATCCTTCAAGAATGAGGAAGAAATAGTGTATTTCCTAGACAAACAAAAACTGTGGGAGTTTACCACCACATGATCAACCCTACAAGAAATCCTGAAAGGAATCCTGCATCTGGAATCCAAAAAAACAATAATCCTTCCCATGAACACACAAGAAAGAAAGAAGCCCATTGGTAGACTAAAAATGAAAATGAGAAAAAGATAGAAACTGTATCTAACCACCTCAAAAAACCAATGAACACCAAAGACAAACATTAAAAGGGGAGGAAAGGAACAACATGTATTTAAAACATCCAAAGGAAAATCAATCAAATGTCAGGAGTAAGACAATACCTTTCAATAACAACACTAAATATAAGTGGATTAAATTCCCTGCTCAAAAGACATAGACTGACTGATTGGATTTAAAAGCTAGGCCCAACAATATGCTGTCTTCAAGAAACTCAGCTGACTTGTAAAGACACACACAGACTAATAGTGAAGGGATGGAAAAAGATATACCATGCAAATGGAATCCAAAAATGAGGAGTAACTATTATTGTATCAGGTAAAATAGACTTTAAACCAAAAACTGTAAAAGGAGACAAAGAAGGCCATTATACAATGATAAAAGAACCTATACAACAGGAAGACATAACACTCATCAATATATATGTATCCAACACTAGAACACCCAAATATATAAAGCAGATACTGCTAGACCTAAAGAAAAAGATTGACCCCAATATAATAATATCTGTTGACATGAACACCCCTCTCTCAGCATTGAACAGATCATCTAAGCAACAAATCAAAAGAGAAACATAGGATTTAAACCATACTTCAGACCTGGTATATATCTACAGACAATTTCATCCAACAACTATAGAATATACATTGTTCTCATTAGCACATGGAATATTCTCCAGAATAGAGCACATGTTAGGTCGAAAATCAAGTCTCAACAAATTTTTAAAAATTGGAATCATTTCAAGTATCTTTTCAGACCACAATGGATTAAAACTAGTAATTAATAAAAGTGAAACTCTGGAACCTATGCAAACACATGGAAATTAAACAACATGTTTCAAATGACCTATGGGTTCAAGAAGAAATTAAACAGGAAGTAAAAAAAATTCTTGAAACTAACAAAAATAAAGACACATCATACCAAAACCTGTGGGATACTGCAAAGGAATTAGTAGGAGGGAATTTTCTTGCAATAAATGCTTACATCAGAAGAATAGAAAGATTTCAAATAAACAAGCTAATGCTATACCTCAAAGAACTAGGAAAAAAGAACAATCAAATCCCCAGATTAATAGATGGAAAGAAATAATTAAGATCAGAGCAGAACTACATGAAATAGAGACCACAGAAGTGATACAAAAGATTAATGAAACACAAAGCTGGTTCTTTGAGGAGATACACAAAATAGACAAGCCATTAGCCAGGCTAGACTTACTAAAAAAGGAAGAGAGGGGACCCAAGTAACAAATATCAGAAATGAAAAAGACATTGCGATGCATATCACAGAAATACAAAGAATCACTAGAGACTATTATAAACAACTATATGCCAACAAATTTGAAAGTCTGGAGGAAATGGGTAAATTTTTGGACACATACAAACTACCAAAACTAAACCAAGAAGAAATAGAAAACCTGAACAAACAAATAACAAGCAGGACTGGATGGCTTCACTGCTAAATTCTACCAAATATTTATGGAGGAATTAATACCAGTTATCTTCAAACTATTCCAAAGAATGGAAACAGAGGCCATTCTCCAAAACTCATTCTATGAGGCCAGCATCACCCTGATACCAAAACTAGACAAAGATATAACAAAAAAAGAAAACCACAGGACAATATCTCTGATGAACATAGACACAAAAATCTTCAACAAAGTATTATCAATCTGAATACAGCAACACGTTAAAAAAAATTATACACTATAATCAAGTGGATTCAACCCAGAGATGCAAGGATGGTTCAACATACACAAGTCAATAAATATGATAAACCACATCAACAAAATCAAGAACAAAATCCATATGATTACCTAAGTAGATGCAGAAAAAGCATTTCACAAAATTCAACATCCCTTCATGATAAAGATGCTCAGCAAATTAGGTATAGAAGGAAAGTATCTCAACACAATAAAAGCCATATATAACAAACCCATTGCCAGTATCACCCTGAAGAACAGGATTAAGAACAGGAACAAGACAAGGATGCCCATTCTCACCACTCCTGTTTGACATAGTGTTGGAAGTACTAGCCAGAGCAATCAAGCAAGAGAAAGAAAAAAATGGCATCCAGATTAGAAAAGACAAAGTTAAACTGTCCCTGCTTGCAGATGATATGATCCTATATATAGAAAAACCTAAATATCCTACAAAAAAGCTCTTAGAGTTGATAAACAATTTCAGTAAAGTTACTGGATACAAAATCAACACACAAAAATCAGTAGCATTTTATACTCCAACAATGAACTAGCAGAAAAAGAAATCAAGAAAGCAAACAATAGTCACCAAAAAAATAAAATACCTATGAATAAAATGAACCAAGGAGGTGGAAGATCTGTACAATAAGAGCCACATATCACTGCTGAAAAAAATTAAACAGGACACAAAAAGAT
Organism: Galeopterus variegatus; assembly: GCF_000696425.1. Taxonomy (NCBI): domain Eukaryota; kingdom Metazoa; phylum Chordata; class Mammalia; order Dermoptera; family Cynocephalidae; genus Galeopterus; species Galeopterus variegatus. The sequence goes on from NW_007728929.1 coordinate 242,055, forward strand.
GAGAAGACATTCCATGATCTTGGATTAGAAGAATTAACATTGTGAAAATGTCCATACTACTCAAAATGATCTACAGATTCAGTACAATCCCATCAAAATGCCAATGGCATTCTTCACAGAAATAGAAAAAAATAATCCTAACATTCATATGGAACAACAAAAGAACCCAAATAGCCAAAGCAATCCTGAGCAAAAAATAAAATAAATCCAGGGGCATAACACTACCTGACTTTAAATTACACTACAAAGCTATAGTAACCAAAACAACATGGTACTGGCATAAAAACAGATATTCAGACCAATGGAATAGAATAGAGAATCCAGAAATCAACCCACATACTTACAGCCAATTGATCTTTGACAAAGGCAACAAGAACATAT
>NW_007728929.1:243384-259631 GCF_000696425.1 Galeopterus variegatus
ACAAAGGCAACAAGAACATATATTGGGAAAAAGACTGCCTCTTCAATAAATGGTGCTGGGCAACCATATGTAGAAGAATGAAACTAGACCTGTACCTCTTGCCATATACTAAAATCAACTCAAACTGTATTAAAGACTTAAAATGCTAGACCCGAAACTATAAAACTGCTAAAAGAAAACATAGGGGAAACACTTCAGGAAGCAGGACTGGGCAAAGACTTTATGAATAAGACCCCCAAGGCACAGGCAACAAAAGAAAAAATAAACAAATGGGATTATATCAAACTAAAAAGCAAAAGGAACAATTAACAGAGCAAGATGACAACCTACAGAATTTGAAAAAATATTTGTAAACTATGCATCTGAGAAGGTATTAATATCCAGAGTATAAAAAGAACTCAAAAAACTTAAAAGCAAAAAAACGAGTAACCTGATTTAAAAATGAGCAAAGGAAGTGAGTAGACATTTCTTAAAGGAAGACATACAGATGGCCAACAGACACATGAAAAAATGCTCAGCATCACTCAGCATCAGGGAAATGCAAATCAAAATCACACTGAGATATCATTNACATGAAAAAATGCTCAGCATCACTCAGCATCAGGGAAATGCAAATCAAAACCACACTGAGACATCATCTCACCCCAATTAGACTGATCACTTCCAAAAAGACAGAGTAACAAATGCTGGTGAGGATTTGGAGAAAGGGGAACCCTCTTACACTGTTGGTGGGACTGTAAATTAATGCAACCTTTATGGAAAACAGTATGGAGGTTCCTCAAACAACTACAGGTGGAACTACCATATGATCCAGCACTCCCACTATGGGGTATATACCCAAAAGAATGGAAATTATTATGTCAAAGGGATACCTGCACTCCCATGTTGATTACAGCTCTATTTACAATAGCCAAGAGTTGGAAATGTCCACAGACAGATGACTGGATAAGGAAAATGTGGTATACATACACAATGGAATACTACTCTGCCATAAAAAAGAATAAAATTCAGCCGTTTGCTGCAGCATGGATGAATTTAGGAAAAATTAAGTTAAGTGAGATAAGCCAGATACAGAAAGAGAAATATCGCATAAGTTGGAGCTATAAAAAACCCACAAATAAATAAAAAAAGAAAGAAAGATATGACAATCACAATAATTTGTTGATCTTTCAAAAGGAGAGAACAAAACTGAGGCCACCAGAGGTGGGAAAGTGGGAGAGGGAGGGAGGTTTAGCAAGAAATTGTTGTTTTCTCTGCTCTCTACTTTCTACTCTGCACATCACTTATGACACTAGGTGTGTGGTTCCCTCCCACCCCATACACACACACCAAGCAAGTCTTCAGTGGATCCCAGCTGAGTGTCCTCTAATTCAATTCCATTCTGATGCTACCTGGAGACAGTGTCAGATCCCACAGATGAAGAGCTCATTCCCACAAGATTGCCCCACCTTCAAATGCCAGTCACAAATAGTAGGTTGTCACCTATACTTCTGAGAGATTGGCTACAAATTTGGGTTCCCACAACTCCCTCTTCAAGTTTGATTAATTTGCTAGAGCAGCTCACAGGACTCAGGGAAACAATTTATGTTTACCCATTTAATTGCAAAGGATATTTTAAAGGATACAGATGAAGAGAAGGATGGAAGAGATGCACACAGGGCAAGGTAAGGGAGAAGAGGCATGGAGCTTCCATGCCATCTCTGGGCACACCAACCTCCAGGAACCTCCAAGAGTTTAGCTGTCTATCCCAAAGTTCTCTGGACATTGTCCTTTGGGCTTTTATATTTCATTATAGTTNAGCCAGGAGAGCGGTCAAAGCCAGAACTCTGTTTATTACAGCAAGCAGTGGTTTTTATATTTACCAGGGGCGGGGGAGCTCTTATCCAATAGGGAGTTGACACACTGCTACCCGGGAGGAGGGGTGAGGACAGGGCAGGCGGGAAAAAAGTGCAGAGTCACCGTACCCCGGAAGTTAGTTCTTTTAAGTTTTGAATTCTCTGCTTAGGTTTCGGTTTCCCAGAATCAGCCCGAAGCAAGTTTAAAATGGCTGAGGTACTTTCCCAAAATGGCTGGCGGCCCGGGCATAGCCCAACACATACACAATGGAATACTACTCTGCCATAAAAAAGAATAAAATTCAGCCGTTTGCTGCAGCATGGATGAATTTAGGAAAAATTAAGTGAGATAAGCCAGATACAGAAAGAGAAATATCGCATAAGTTGGAGCTACAAAAAACCCACAAATAAATAAAAAAAGAAAGAAAGATATGACAATCACAACAATTTGTTGAGCTTTCAAAAGGAGAGAACAAAACTGAGGCCACTAGAGGTGGGAAAGTGGGAGAGGGAGGGAGGTTTAGTAAGAAATTGTTGTTTTCTCTGCTCTCTACTTTCTACTCTGCACATCACTTATGACACTAGGTGTGTGGTTCCCTCCCACCCCATACACACACACCAAGCAAGTCTTCAGTGGATCCCAGCTGAGTGTCCTCTAATTCAATTCCATTCTGATGCTACCTGGAGACAGTGTCAGATCCCACAGATGAAGAGCTCATTCCCACAAGATTGCCCCACCTTCAAATGCCAGTCACAAATAGTAGGTTGTCACCTATACTTCTGAGTGATTGGCTACAAATTTGGGTTCCCACAACTCCCTCTTCAAGTTTGATTAATTTGCTAGAGCAGCTCACAGGACTCAGGGAAACAATTTATGTTTACCCATTTAATTGCAAAGGATATTTTAAAGGATACAGATGAAGAGAAGGATGGAAGAGATGCACACAGGGCAAGGTAAGGGAGAAGAGGCATGGAGCTTCCATGCCATCTCTGGGCACACCAACCTCCAGGAACCTCCAAGAGTTTAGCTGTCTATCCCAAAGTTCTCTGGACATTGTCCTTTGGGCTTTTATATTTCATTATAGTTTCATTATTTAGGCATGCTTGATTACATCATTGGCCATTGGTGATCAATTCAACTTTCAGCCCCTTGCCCCTCAAGGTAGATTGGGAGGTTGGGTCTGAAAGTTCCAACCTTATAATCAAGACTTGGTTTTCTGGTGACCAGCTTCCATCCTGAGGCTAGAAAGGGGCCACCAGTCATCTCATTAGCATACAAAAAACACTGATCACTCTGGAGATGTCAAGGGCTTTAGAAGCTCTGTGCTTCTTTCCTGGCACAGTTAGTGAACCATCTTTTCCAGGACAGAGAGCAGTGACAGGCAGAAGGAGGGCATGAAAGATGCAAATGTTCCACATGCCACCTAAAATTCAACGTTTGCCAGCTTATAGAAAAATTAGAAGATACCCACCATCTATTTTAAAATTTTTTAATAAACTCTTCATTTTAGAATAGTCTTGTATTTAAGGAAAAAATGCAAAGATAGTGCAGGGAATTTCCATATACCACACATCCAGTTTCCCCTGTTATTAACATGCTACATTAGAATGGTATTTTTGTTACAATTAAAGAACCAATGTTAATGCATTATTATTACCCAAAGCCCATATCTTATTCAGATTTCTTTAGCTTTACCTAATGTCCCTTTTCTGTTCCAGAATTCCATGCAGGACACCACATTACATTTGTCATGTCTCTTTAGGCTCTTCTTGGCTGTGACAGTTTCTCAGACTTTCCTTGTTTTTAATCATCTTTACAGCTTTGAGAAGTACTGGTCAGGTATTTTATCAAATGTCCCTCAATATGGGATTGTCTGGTGTTAGGGCTATGGTTTTGGGGAAGGAAGATGATGAAGGTAAAATGTCATTCTCATGACCTCACATACTATCAACGAGATGTTAACTTTGTTGACATGGTGACGTTAACCTTTAGCACCTGGATGAGGTAGTATTTGTCAGCTTTCTTCAGTGTAAAGTCATTTTTTCTTCCCCTTTTCTATTCTGTACTATTTTGAGGGAAGTCACAATATGTGGCTGATACTTTAAAAGTGTGCAGTTATGCTCTGCTCCTTGAGGGAGAGCTCCAGAAGTTATTGGAAACTCTGCTGCACAGGAAATTTGTCTGTTCTTGCCCACTTATATCTTTAGTCATTTATCTGTAAGAGCATCAGTATAGACTCATGAGTTATTATTTTATATTGCAGGTTATAATCTCATACTACTTCATTTTGTTGCTCAAATTGTTCCAACTTTGGCAGTTGGGAGCTCCTTCGGTTGGCTCCCGTGTCCCTTGGACATACCCCTGTCACTGTGTTTTCTTTTTTTCTTGAGTACTTTCTTACTTTTCCACAGTACAGGGTCCTCCCATCTCATCTTGTATACTTCCTGCACTCAGTTCTAGAATCAGTTATTTCTTCAAGGAGCTCTGATTCTCCTTCTTGGAGAATGTTATTAGAAACCAAGATCTGGGGCCGACCCCGTGGCTCACTCGGGAGAGTGCGGTGCTGGGAGCACCGAGGCCACGGGTTTGGATCCTATATAGGGATGGCCAGTGTGCTCACTGGCTGAGCGTGGTGCGGGCGACACCATGCCAAGGGTTATGATCCCCTTCCAGTCACAAAACAAAACAAAACAAAACAAAACAAAACAAAACAAAACAAAAAAAAGAAACCAAGATCTGGGCACAAGGCGTGCCTGTTGCTACTGGAGTGTCGTAGCTCCTAGACCCTCTCAACTGACATAGAAAATATGTGTGTATACTAACACATATGTATACACATATCTCTAAATATTTCCATATGTAACTGTATTTCTATATCTATACCTGTGTTGAGATATATATAAGCTCATATTGATGTCTCCAACTCCAATCCATTATGAAATGGCTTGTTCTATCTTCTTCCCCTTGCTTATCGATAAATTTCCCTTCCAACAGTGAAAAACCTGGTTCCACCAATCACTGTCCATTTATTTCGTGTTCAATTCCAGTTCACATGTATGGTGGCATCAGAATTATTAATTCTTACTGCCATAGAAACAACTTTATCAAGTAGATGGCAGTGCTTATGCCCGGTTTCTTGTGCCTCTAATCTTACTTACACACTCCACTCATTTCCGAAGCTACTCAGGTTGGCACCTTCCCCCCCCCAACTCCTTCAGTGAGGTTGCTTCATACACGTGCAATACAGTTACATTCTCATGTACAACAGTCTGCACCATTTTGCATTTCTATCAGCAAAGAATGAGAGTTCTTATTGCTCCACATCCTTACCAGCAATTAGTATTGTCAGGTTTTTTGATTTTTAGCTATTTTAATAGGTGTTTAGTGGTATTTGTTTTTTAAAATAACAGCTTTATTTAGATATAAATCACATTCCATAAAATTTACTCTCTTCATTGTACAGTTCAGTTTTTATATGTCTTCAGAGTGGTGTAGCCATCACTACTATGTACTTCCAGAACATTTTCACCATTCCAAAAAGAAAAGCCATATGCATTAGCAGTCTCCCCCCACTTCCCCCTCCCCTATACCTTGGAAATCACTAACCAAGTGTCTCTATGAATTTGCCTATTCTGGACATTTTATATAAATGGAATCATAAAATATGTGGGGGTTTTTTGTTGTTGTTTCTTCTAGATTTCATAGTTTTTTAAGGTTTACATTTATGAAGATGATGCACCTTGAGTTAAATTTTGTGAAAGGTAAAAAGTCAGTATCTATGTTCATTTTTTTTTCATATATGCACATCCAATTGTTCCAGCACAGAATGTTGAAGGACTATCCTTTTCTATTAAATTGTCTTTGCACCCTTGTCAAAAATCAGTTGATTGTATTTATGTGGTTTATTTATGGGCTCTATTCTGTGCCATTGATCTCTGTGTCTATTATTTTGCCAGTACCGCATTGTCTTGATTCCTACATCCATTTTTTTCATTCATGCATTTATTCATCCATTCATTTATCATTTCCTTAATAAATATTTATTGAATACCTTCCTTGTGCAAGACATTGTGCTAGCTAGATACAACAGATGTTTCATACACGGTAGCTGTCCTCTAAGTGCTGCAATGTACTCGGGGAGGTGGGCCAAAGAGTGTTACATGTGCTCACAAATAGTGTAAGACAAAACACAAGTGTAAGAAAAATACTTTAAGAGATGCTTGAAGTAAACGATGCTTTCTAAAGAGGATGCTATAATACTGACTTAGAATAAGGAGATTTGAGCAGCGAGTGGAAGGCTGAATAGGACTTAAGTAGATAAAGATTGGAAAATGGCTGTGTCAAGGTGAAAAGAACAGAACTAGCAAAGTGAGGGGGGGAAAGTGCAAAGTCTATCCGACAGAAATACAATCAAAGCCATGTGTGCAATTTAAAATTTTCTAGTAGTTATATTAAAAAGGAAATCCTTGGATTTAATTTTATATTTTATGTAACACAATATATCCCAAAATCATTTCAATGTGTAATCAGTTTCAAAGTATTGAGATATTTTGAGATACTTTGCATCCTTTTTTTTTATTTTTTTGGCACTAAGTCTTAAAGATCCTGTATGTAAACTGCACTTACAGCACTTAACAATTTGGAGCAGTAACATTTCAAGTTCTTAGTAGCCATGTGGATTGTGGCTACCATATTGCATAGCATGGTCTTGGAAGCAGTAGTGAGAGGAAAGATTGCAAAGGTAGGTTGGGGTGAAATCGTGCAAAACTTTGAACACTGGGCTAAAGAATTTGAACTTGATTCTGTAACTAATGGATAAACACTGACATTTTTGAGTATATTTGTGACTCCCTCTAAAAGAGTGCTCCTTCCCTTGACTGGCAGTCCTCGCTGGCCACTCAATCCATGTATACTGAATGATCACATGTATTATCGTGAACTATCAGAGCAATGCTTTGTGAAGATGAACTGAGAATGTATCCAAGGAGATGGAACTGAAAAATTGGAGGACTAATTCCTAGGTTATTTTTATTTAAACCACATGATATGGAAACCCTTGGTTGCTTTTTTCTTTAGCTTTCTACGTAAGGGAAGTTAGCGCCTAAAATATTAGCAATTTAATGTAGGACAGTCTTTTCTACTGTTGTGTCTTTTATTGTATTGGAGTGTGAGCGGGACAGGCTTATACATTTTGGTAGCCTTTGGGGATGGGTCTCTGCTTACAAGCTACAATTGCTACATAAAGGAAAGAGATGTGTTTCTTAAAGGATGTAGTTAGAGGGTAACAGGTTGAAGATATGCCTGTTGTATATATTATTACTACTTTTTTCCACTTGAGAATGCTCCCTTGACAGTGAAAAACTAGGATCCCTCTAAGACAAGGATAGTAACGGTGTTAAAATTCCTGCCCTTACTTGGCTGTGAAAAAAAAATAAAAACAACCAGGTGACTTGGATTTGTTGTGATAGTGGGTGCCACTTTCTTGCCAAATCTACTCTCACAAACTAGCAGGGGATCAGAGCTGAAAAGCTTTCCGGTTTTTATTTATTTATTTTTCACTCAAGATCATTTCCAAAGACAGATAGTGAAATATCTATCAAGAGGCCATTCTAAAATAGAAAATATAATATTTGCATGCAGGGGTATGTGTGGGTGCTGCATTTTAGGCCTGTCAAACTTGACAGCATCCTTTTAGGCTTTTCAAGAGAAAACCTCGTAGTACTAGAGCCACATTTTCACTCAGCGATGACAGATTTCTGCATGTTAATAGCCAAATGTGATTGTACTTTCTCCTTTGTAATTAAGCTAACTTGGTTTTCAGAGGCTTGTTGTTTTAAAATCTTTTTAGTGAAACAAAAAGAGCATCGATTTGGATTTTTAACTCTTTTATTAGAATTAGTTCTTAATATATCTTGTAGATGCGTAGGCACACCTGGTGTCATTTATTAAGACCAGTCTTGGGGAGCTTTGCGGGATTTTACTGCTGCTTTTGTTTCTTAGCACAGTAAGTGGCTGTGAACTGGGTCTTTGCTGCCAGGTCATGGTTGAAAAATATCAATTATTACAGAGTATATGAGCTTTTGAAGAACTGTCTTCATGTAACCAAAAGGGACATTCCATTGGAGTTGCCACACTAGCGGGCCATAGTTTCAACAAACAGGCAAAAATTTTATGTTGATTCCTCAGAAAATGGAGGGTAGTAGTGATTAGTGGGGGTATCTGCTTCTAAGTAAATTTCTTGGGTGAAGAAAAGACTATGCAAAGTCTGACATAATTTTATGAGAGATTTCTTCTCTAAAGATGCAGTATGAGAAAATAACAACACTACTTTAGTACTTAGTATTAATTAAATACATTGCAAATTTCTCCAATCAGGAAGTAATTTCAGAAATATGGTAAATAGAGGCACTGGAACCCAAGCTAGGTTTGAATTCTGGCTCCACCAACAATTGCTGTGTAACTATAATCTATCTAAGACTCCATTTTCTGTCTATGAAATAGGTTAATAAAAGCAACTTGTAAGATTTTTGTGAGGCTTGACATGGTAACTGTGTTTGGTTCCTGGCACAGGCATGAACGGTGGCTAAGTGCTAAATACTGATGTGGTTTGCAGACCAGGAGCTAGTTTGCTCTGCTCTCTTTCCATTGTCTGTGCGGAATGACATAGAGTAAGGCAGAGTGGTGACCGACTCAGATCTCCCGCAGTGGCAGCATCATGAGGGATGACCACGCTGCTCCCCTCTGGATACATGTCCACACAGTCCTGCTGGCTCTCCAGGCAACAGCTGAGCATGGCAGGGATCCTAAAGCAGGTGCACTCCAGCAAAGCACATATCTTGTTCCACAGGCAACTTTGGCTGGAGGACTCCACATTTAGCTGGTTAAACCTTTCTCAAAACTCTGCTCAGTTGAAGCCTTCTCCTTCCCGATCCTCCTTCCTGCCCCTTTCCTTCCCAGGTGCCAACCTGTACCATCCATCGTCTGCAGGTGCCCCTGTCTGCCCTGCTCCTCCTGCAATCCACTCTTGCACATCTAATCCCCTCTAGGGGCCCCCTTCTTGACAGACCTGGACTAATGCAGCAGTCCATACCTCGTATTCAGGGACTTGCAATTTAATTAAAGAATAATAGTGTTTCCAAGGAATGCTCCAACGTTAACCATTTTAGGTCCTGGAATAAAAAGGAGGAGGGAATTGAGAGGACAATGCACCTAGCACGAGAGAGAGAGAGAGAGAGAGAGAGAGAGAGAGAGAGAGAGAGAGAGAGAGAGAGAGAGAGAGAGAGAGAGAGAGAGAGAGAGAGAGAGAGAGAGAGAGAGAGAGAGAGAGAGAGAGAGAGAGAGAGAGAGAGAGAGAGAGAGAGAGAGAGAGAGAGAGAGAGAGAGAGAGAGAGAGAGGAAGAAAACAAGGTGCAAAGAGCGTTCCCCCTTACTTAGATTTTAGTGCCTTTCCCATTTTGCTGGTGCCCCAACATGGTGCCCTTCCCTCTGGCCTCAGGCCTCCTGCTCTTTGTCCTTTGTGCCCCTCATTAGGAATAGACTACTGGGCATGGACTACTCTGTAGTATTTCAAGTGAAAAAGGACCTTAGTCTGATTTGAGTTCCTTAAAGTATGGAAATACATTTTTCTCTATTTCCATGTTCCTCTTAGCTCCTATCACAGAGGGCGCTGCATTTTATTTGCCATTTGTTAAAGAGAGAAAAGCTATTGGCTCATTCAAACTGAGGATACGAGAACTCTGGGCAGTTCTCCCAGTTCATCATCTCTGTTGAGAGGGTCCTTCTGCACAGCCCATGGACAACCTTTACCAAGGGAAAGTTATTGCAAGTGTTACCACTTAAAAGATCTATATTTTGCCTTAGTTTATTAAGGTGCCCAATCATTGATTGGGCTCTTGTTATGATGAATTTATTTGGCTTTATGTTTAAATATTTCCCTGTAGTTATAAATGGTGTACCTTTCCTTCCTCAAGTTCTAAGTGGTAAGTACATATAGTAAAAATAATTAACAGGATGAAGAGTCATGATTTTGAGAAAAAGGATGAGTCTCAAGAACAAATTTTATTTGGGGGCAACGTTGGACTTACAAAAAGGGAAGCTTACATTTGGGGGGCTCTGGAGCTGCTGGGGGAGTACCATGGGCAGTGACCCTGTAGGGAGGAAATAGAATGCTTAGGGGGCTCCAGAGATCAAAGATGCTCCTGGGGGTGGCCTTCAAGTCCCCCACGTGTCATGGAGTTAGACATGTCATCTGCCCCACGCTTTTTTTTATTCCCTTGCCTCCTGCTGGCTGGCTGAGTTCAAACCAAAAGTGCATGGGACTGGGGGATGGGAGATGGAGGTGGGGGAGGGCTGATGAAAAAAGGCAGCAGAGAGTAGATTTAGAGCAATTCTGTTCACGAGAAGATGCTTTCCCTAAATTCTCTGGCAGAAAAAGAAAAAAAAAAAAAAGCCCGGGAATTTCGCACAGTCCCTTCAGTGGCAATTTGATATTGTCTTGCTAAAAATTGGGTATGTCTTCCTAACTCTTCCACAGCCATTGGCCCAGCAAGAGTTTGAAGTGTTGTGGCAGCAACCCTGACTGTTCCCTTGCTTCAGCCTCTCCCACTCACCCCCTACATCTACTTTTCTCTTTCATGTGGGTCTATCTGTGTCTAATTTAGACGGCAAGTTCCTTACTTCTGTTATGTTCCAATGTCTAGCATACTGTGAGCACTTATAAATGTTAAATGATAATAATGATAATAGGAGAGCCCTAAAGGTGCCAGCTGCTTCATTTCACTTGAGAGAAGAGGGTTTTCACTACAGACTGTAGTTAAAAAAAAAAAAATGAGGGCAGTGGGGAGGGAAGGCATATCAGCTTTCTTAGGCAAGGAGAAGGATAGAGAGAAGCTGAAAGGAACATGCCATATAAAAGAAAATGGATTACATATTTTAAAATGTCAGCTAAATCCTTGGGATGTAAATAGAATTTGATGCCTGGCCTTGAGTCTCATGCCCTTTCAAGTATTGGTTGTCCAAAGTTTCAAACAAATTTGAAGCAGTGATTGCCTAGAAAGGATGGCACATTCCTTTCAGCCATGCAGCAAGGGAGCTGCAGGTGGTGAAAGAGCCCAGACATGGGCATCAGAACCCCTGGATTCCAGTCTTGGTTCTGCAGCTAATCGGCTGTATAACATTTGTTGAATCACTTAACTTTTCTACGACCTAGTTTCCCACTTATAAAAGGGTGGGGCTAATGTGGGGAGGGGGGAGTTTGCTATATTTAGTAATTATTAAATTATTAGTAAATTATTATCTTTAGGAATCCTTCACATTCTGAAATTCTGCGAGTCAGGCTAATAGCTGCATAATGTAATATCTACCATTTTATTGAGCATTTACTATATGCTAATCACTATACATTGATTTCATACACATTACCTCATTCAACACTCGCAACCCTGTAAAGCAGAAATTGATAGTATCTGTAGTCTACAGATGAGGACACTGAGGCAGAGAAAGAATTGTGACTTGCCCCAGTGACTTGCCAAGGTGTCATAACTGGTAGTAGAAGGAGGTGTCTACACAATCCCTGAGTCTGAGTCTGCAGCCAGTGCACTGACCCACTGTGCTATACTCCACACTGGAAGACTCTGAGCCAAGTGGCCCCATGAGTTGAGCCTGGAATGCACAACAAGGTTCTGGGTGCACACAACAAACACAGTTCAAATGGGAAGATTCTCAGAAATACTGTAGGGTAGCAACTGTGGTTAGAATATTTACTTCCAGCAAACCATGTTAACTTGAACTTATCCCACTCACAGGGACCAAGATTACTTAATAACACACTGGTTAAGCACTGAACACTTCTATGCATCAACTCATTTAATCCTCACGGCAACCCCGTAGGCTCTCCAACAGCTGCCTATGCAGTCACTGAGAAAGCCGAGGGTGGATGGGGGATCCGAGGCCATCTCTGGTCCCCCAGCCCTGTCCTCACCCACGCCCCTCTGTGCCTGCCCATCAGCTCTGCAGGGTCACTCATTGGCTTCATCTGCTCAGCTGGAGCAGGGGCTGGAGGGGGAGGCACCGTGCAGTGGAGAGAACACTCGGGCTCCTGGGTTTTCCCTTTCTCCTTGCTCCATGTGCATCTCCAGGACACAGCCTTGGGAGACTCTCCTCTCTTCCCCCTGTATTGCAGGCAGGTAGGGACATCAGAGCAAGCTACACTCCCTGCTGCTGGCTCTTGTTTCCCAATAGGACTTTGCTGGAATGAAGGGAAAAATTGACAAAAAGTCTCCTTTCATGACAGAGTGTGGGAAGGAAAACAACACATACCTCCTCCTCCCTCCTTAGCCAGGGACTTGCCTGCCCCACCCTAGAAAATGCAAGGACTTGGGATGCAGAAGCAGCCACCATGGCTGGTCCACTGGCTCTGCTGCGGCCTCCCATTTAGTCCAGCGGGGGGAGAAGAGGGCCCATCCTTCCTTCAGAGGGGTGCTGAGGACGCCGGAGACCTCACCTGTCCCTAATGCAGAAAACAACAGAGGAAACTGGGATTGGCTGCCGTAAATTTAGATTTTGCAGCAGCAACCCAAACAAACCCACAGTCACTGCCCTTGTCATCCACAAGAGAAAAATGGTGGACACAGATCCACAGAGAAATTTTGACAAATTGCTGACGTGCTTCTTATTTTTTGCTGCTTGCCTGCCTGTCTCCCTCCTTCCTTCCTACCTCCCTCCCACCCTCCTTTCCTTTCTTCCTTTTCTTTGTCATTTAAAAACCATCATTAAAATGTGTCCATTTTATGTGGTATTTCTATATATACTGATACTGAATGAACTTGGAGTTATTTTGTTATGTGAAAAAAGCAAGATGAAGAATAATGGATGTGCAGCCTTTTATTTTTGTTACTAGAACAAATGTATATATACTGTTTCCTTTTGTAAAACAACAGCAAAAGCAGGGCTCTCTCTAGAAGGGCACAGACCAGGACACTGCATGCAGCTGGGGTATACAGGGCTGTCCTACTATCTGCATAAAAGCCACACTAAGGGGCAAACCCCCAGCTCCCTAATCCCATTAATTGTTCCTTAACAGCCCCAGGTACCTGATCCAAGGAAACGCTCATAAATTTGCATGCACACATAAATTTTCTAGATGGAAATATATCTATACACAGACTATTTCTGGAAGGATAAACAAAAATTGATTTCAGCAGTTGTTTCTTGGAAGGGAGCTGGAACTCGGGTTTTCTTTTCATTGTCAACCCTTTTGTCCTTTTTGATATTTTTAAACTTTGGGCATGTTTTTTTTTTTTCTGAAAAGATAATTATAAAGATGAAAATAATCCAAATAAATCACGTTTACAGCAGAGAGAAATGTATCTAATTTTGCACAGTGAGGGGTTGGTACTGGTATCTAGAACTGTTCTTGCCCTCTAGAAGCATATTAATGGGAAGAACCAACTGTGTGGAAAGAAGAGAAGAAAACATCTCCCCCCATAACCATCTCTGCTCCTATCCAGCTGCTTCTGTTTGCAGTGACAGGGACAGTGGCTGGGCTGTCAGAGAGCAGACCATCCTCCTCCCTTCACTGGTCACCATGGGTTACAGACGCAGATGCAAGCAGAAGGCCCACAGAGGGGAAAACGGGGATGGGATGCTCACAAGAACACAAGTTGCAGAAGTGAATAGAGAGCCTAAAGGTGTGTCTCAGCACAGGTCTCTCCTGCAAGTCCATAACCCTCAGCCGTTCAATCTTGCCTCACTCAGTCCACTCATCCCCTGTAACCCACAGAGAAGATATGCTCCTTCACATGCCAGCAGGTCAGCTGAGAACCCACATGATGACTGGCAAAGAGAAAACAACATTTGGAAGAGGGCTTCCATGGTCTTGCTGGGGTTCTGCTCTGTGTGTCCTCTCAAGAGTTACTCCAACAAGCTGAACTCCTGAGAATAGCAAGTGTCCTGCCACCTTTTAACCAAGCTCTGTTTCCCTGTTTAAGACATCCTTGAAAGGCAAGGAGCCTGTCTTCTTGAGATAGGTAAGTGTGATTTATATCTGGGGAACAACTAAATAAATTTCACTCCTCGAGCAGAAGGTGGCCTTTATCATCAATAGATGTATGAACAGGAGGCCATGGGCTGCTACACACGTGCGTATTTGTGCAGTCGTAGACTTGCTGGTTTTCAAGGAGTGTCCCTGACATGAGCCTGCACCTTCTCTTCTTTATCCTGATGGAAATCCCAGAAACAAACATAATGTTTGGTTCTGGATAAAGATGTTTGGGGAAGGCCAAGAAAGACAGAGTAGTGAGAAGGGGAAAAACCAACACAGAAAGAGAACACATAATAATGGCAGTGTGTGGAACGTGCACCACCTGACTTAGCCAGATGCCTTCAGAGAGAAAGCAGAGGAAACAGCTAAATGCCTTTATATCCCCTGGAGCCTTCAAAGGAAGCCTGCAAAGCAGGGCATCTGAGTAATCCTCACGCATTTAATATCTTACGCGTTTGCATCTGCGATGTGCAGAGTAAACTAGAATTCCTGGTACAAGGACAGAATTTTAACTGCTAAAGTTAACACAGAGGTCAGTTAGCCTTATCTCCACCATATCTCATATGGTGTCACGATGACTATTTGGGGACGGGGGTGTTCTGGATTTTTTTCTTCGGGAATATTAGGAAAAGCCATAAAGAAAATGATTTCAAATTCTGCAGCCTTCTATGAGAACGGAAGGTTTCATTCTATCCTTGGCTGCTGTCAGACCCTTCCATGGATTTTCCAGATCCGCACTATTACAACAGTTTAGCTGGAGTCTCAGTGCAGGTGCATTGTTGCTTTAATTATTTAGGATGTAATTTCTGGGCCTGAGGAAGATGGATAGCATGTCTTAATTAAAAGACTTTCTCCTCTAACACACCACAACTAAATCTTTTGCAAAACAATGACAATAGATTAAATGGTATGTTTTTTAGATATTGTTAACTTTATTTTTAGAGGAGGCGCTAACATTTTTGCTGCCTGGGCTTTGGGGATCCACTTGCCATGGAGACATGAGGTCTATATTTAGTAAAATCAGGCAGTGCGAAGTCCACGCAATATTATTTTTCTTATACTGGGCTGGATGCTTTGATTATTATTCACTCTCAAGTTACCTCTGGGACAAACCCTACAGTATTATAATGTTCATGCTCCTGGCCAAGGACTTCTCAAATATGTCAACAGTAATTATCCCATTTTATAGATTAATAAAATGAGGAAAAGAGATACATTGTTGATGGAAGGAAGAAGAAATTTACACACATACATGCATGCACATACCCCTAGGGCTTCATCCTCAAAGTTAAAAAAATATATATAAAGTTTATCATCTTACAGAAATATATTTTTCTCCCACACAAGTGCGAATCCAACCTAATCTAAAATTAACTGTAGAGCATGTAGTGATGTTGAGTTTTGTTTTTATAATATGTTTCTAATTTTATCTTTTGGAAAGTAATAATAGAGCTTTTTGTTTAGAATAAGGTAGAAAGTCTTGAATCTATTTATTTAATTTATTTGTTGTAACATAGTTGATTGTATATATCTGTGGGGTACAGAGTTGAATATCATTACCTGTGTGCAATATGTGATGCTCAAATCAGGATAATTAGTATATTCAACATTATACAATGTAATCGTTTTTCATTTACAGTATGACTTGGTCAAGTAATTTTCAGTATGCAAAAATTCAAAGAGGCCCACAGTGCCATCTGATTGAAATATCGACTTGAAACAAGTCTGAAATGTTGCTATTTTTGATGAAGCTTTTCTGGTTTCTGTAGACCTGAGTAAAATCGTGAAGCTTTTCTGGTTTCTGTAGACCTGAGTAAAATCGTCTCCCACGTAGCAGGTGCTCCATTCCAATTGGCCCTTTTTCTTAAACAATACACATCTTTGAAAGTTAGCCAGAGCTGTTTCTGCCATTTATCTCAGCACCACTTTGGCAGAAGTCATGAATACTTTTCCAGCTTATTGACCTCGGTTTTGTTCAGGATTCTTTGGAGCTAGCACAATTCCTATGTCTCTCACTGGAATAATTCACAGGAAGAGGAGAGTGTGTTCAAAAAGAGATGGAGAGATTTCCACCCAAGAACCCACTGCTAGAAAATGTATTCCTTCTGCCTTACAGGGAAATGCATGGTAGTTTACATGTCCCTACAGCACGATGCCTGAATAAGATGCTACACAAAGTTGCACATACTCAGAGGATTTTCAGGTCCTGAGGGCTTCCCTCCAAAGGGGTTGGGCATTTTCCTTCAGCCTGTGAAGAAAGTTAAGGAACAGCAGTAGGTTGTTGCCCTTGTTCTGTAGCAATGAGAATTAGTCCGCTTTCAATGTGGAGATGACCCTAGCCTATTGGCAACAGCATGAGTCTGGCAGAGAA
>NW_007728929.1:260498-269716 GCF_000696425.1 Galeopterus variegatus
ACAGGACCATATTTCCATAAGATAGCTAAAGCTAAGTCTAATTTTTCTGTGTTAATGGAGGAGAAGGATAAGATGAGAAATGTAAATTTAAAAAAAAAAGAAAAAAATTGTAGTTCCTTCTCTCATCACAGCATACATCAAGAACCACTACCACGGTGAAAAACATTAGTTTGAGTTTAATTTTATGTAAATATTCTGTGGTGCAGATGCTAATAAGCAACCAAAAAGACCTAAAACTAGAGAATGTGGACACTGCAGAGAAGGAACAAGTGCTTGTAACACTCACACACTGGATCACTAACCCTTGAACAACTGACAGTTGGTTTGAGATCATTTGTACTGTGTTGGTCTAAAAAAGTCACAAATTGCCGCAGCCAACTGCGCTGAGCAAGTCGCAATACATTTGCTAAGGGGCTGCGTCAATATTGTAACGCTTATCTGGGATAATAGGGAATATAGAGAACATGGATGACTGAAACACACCAATAATTTCAAAACCTGATATAAAGTGATAGTTGCAACTGCTTTTTCACAAAGCTGCTAACAGGAACCAATATTCATTCGGTTTTATCTCCTTTCTCATCCTTTTTCCAATACCTAGAGGGATGGAAGTGAAAACAAACTACAAAATGGCCAAAAGGAGGATGACAGAGCAAAGAAAAAAAAAGATAAATAAAAGTAAAGGATAGTCCACATTACTGAGTGGCAGCTCCTGAAACGTTGATACATGATTGGACTGGATTTGTATCGGTTCATGGTATTTTTGTGTGATTTGCTTTGACAGAACAAAGAACCACTGTAAACCTCTTAGGGGTAGTATTTTCCATCACTTTAAGGTTTATAGATTTGAACTTTTACGACCTGTGCTCCTGAGGCTGTTTATTTTCTCCTGCATACTTGGCAATTACGTAATTTTGCAATTATGGTAAATTCCAACTGCAAGGCCTGGACAAAGGCACAGACATTCACCTGGTGACACCTTGCCTAATTTCAAGAGAAGCAGATAAGAGGGAGTGAGCAAACTCGGATGGAAATAGGGGTGAATTTGAAATTCTCAAACCCAGTTTCTTCCTACTTGGATGTGGGCTGTAGGGCAAGTCACTTAAAAGTTTTGAGCCTTAATTTACTTGTTTGTGAAACTGGGATAATAATGTCTCGCAGGATTACTGTGAGGATAAAATGAGAAGATACATGTAAATGTGCATTAGAAAACAGAAATGCTATTTAAGTCTTTGTAGATATTGTAAAGAAAAAAAAATCATATGACGCATCACGTGAACCACTCCAGTGGCTCTCAGACTCCAAGTGTGCATTGGGAAATTTGATCAAAATGCATATTCTGTGGCCTGTCCCCAGAGATTCTGATTCAGGAGGTTTGGAGAGGGACCCAGGCATTTTCATTTTAACAGTGGCCCCTGTTGATTCTGAGGTAGGTGGTCTATGAGCACCCTTTCACAAACACTGCTGGGAGCCATCAGTTGAGACGTTCTGGCAGGAGTGACAAAAATAGGAGACCGGCATTTTCTGAACACCGTATGAAGCCAATGCTCCTCTTCTCCCATCCTCATAAACACTGCCCTGCCATCGCATTTAGCTGCAATCCACAACTTGTCCCAATCAACTCTTGAGAGAATGAGTATAGCAAGATTTCCATCTCTGTGCTGACTTAGGGATCTGTTACCTTTCTTTCTGTGATTTTTCCCGCACTCCCTAGAGGGACACAAATTATAGTTTCCTAAATCTCTCCAGATAGGTACCTCACTCAAAATGTGTTTTCAGCCACAGTTCTTCACTCTCTTAAATTTCTCGGCCTTTCTCACTTCTTCACATTTTAATGCGAATGGCTTATACATGCCATTGAAAAGATGCTGATTAGGTCAAATGAATGATCAGTTCCAGATAGTTCAAATAGTTTCAAAGAGATAAATGAGATGTTTGAACTCTATGGAGGTGATAATTGGAGATTCTACAAAATAAGTGTCTGCTCGTTATGTCAATTAGGATCTCTTCTTTCTTTGTGACACAGGTCTTGCTTCCTTGGCAGAGTCATGGCTCAGCCACAAGACTATGCCCAGCATGCCAGAAGACCAGGAAGGGAACCTGACTCACTGTGTATTAAACACTCATAAGCCCTGCTTTGTGCATTGTCCCATGAGGTCGTCAGTGGCTGCGACCATGTTCTCTAAAGGGGATTGCTCTTCAGACATACTAGCTGAGGACATGTTATAAAGATTTACTTGAAGCCACATAGGATTCTCTTTTATCACAATTGGTCAACATTCCTGCTTTCCTAATGAAACAAAATCCAAGTTCCACGTGGGTCTCGGCTATCTTCCTAGTGCTTTCTATGAGCAATGCAAGATACACACAGATATATGCAACAAACTTGTGTTCTTCATAGAGAGTTACTTTAAGTCTAAGTATGTAGACACAAGGCTCTGGACCCAATATTGCAGCTAATCTTAAATA
This sequence comes from Galeopterus variegatus, assembly GCF_000696425.1. NCBI lineage: Eukaryota > Metazoa > Chordata > Mammalia > Dermoptera > Cynocephalidae > Galeopterus > Galeopterus variegatus. The sequence continues at coordinate 262,968 of NW_007728929.1, forward strand.
AATATATATGTGTTTAATAAGTTTTCTCCCCCCCGTTTTTTAAGCTTAAAAATGTAATATAAAGTATTGACTTTAATATTCTTTTTCAAAATATAATCTACATATTTTGGAAAATCTATTCCACAAATTTTAATAATAATTCTAGAGAATTGAGTGTTTCAGATCCAATTCACTTTTTAAGGTAATTATTGGAAATATATACTTTTGCATATTTCATCTTGATTAAGATATCACAAGGGACTTGGTTTATTAAAATAATTTAAATTATTCATCCTCAAATTAAAACACTGGGCACAAAATTATAGTGCTTTGGAGAACCTTCCAAAAGATCTCGATATAAAATTATGAAAATAAATATTTCAGAACTAAAATCAGTTAAAGTACATGAGAAAAACATATGAGGATAAAAAATAAGCATTATATACTTGCCTCTCTGTAAATGCCATGGAAATGTAGCAAAGTATTTTCAAATACTGGAACCTAATATACTCACTCCTGAAAAAGCTAGTATAAAGTTTGGAGGACACAATACAAATTCAAAAAAGGTTTCATATGGCTAATATAAATCCGAAAGTTTGCCATCAAGAATGGCAAATCCTCTAAGTGTAATACGTCTGCACAACCATTGATAGGTTTATGGGCCTAGGTTTGTCAGGCTAATGGTCAGAGTGGTGCTTTTCTCATCAGCATCTTTTTAGAAAAGGAAATCCTAAGCCCTCCACAGGTCTACCTTGCCTTCAGAACATAGAATTCATTTTGGAAATTCTATCTGCAAAAATATGCCTCAAATGAATTAAAGTTCAGAGCTTCTTGAATTGAATGGGCTGAGATTATGCAAATTTAATTTTAGATAATGTGCCATATTTGGACATTTGCTTTTAGGCTTCTATTGCCCAGAGGGAGAACTGCTAATTCAGGAGAAACTACAGTGTTGTGCCATGGAGTGCCCTGGGAAGTCAGAAACCCAGAAAACAGCCGCCCCTCTCCTACCATAGTTGATTATGACCTTGGGCAATGCATGCAGCCTCTCTGGGCCTCATGTGAAAAATGAAATGGTTACACTAGATGATCTCCAAGGTCTCTCCAGTCCTCAGTCTCTCAGATGGTACAAGCACCAAACTTCTCTGGCAAATGGCTCATAAATCCACGTGAGCCACCTGAGGTGAGTCACGCTTGACTGACAAGTGTCAAAGCCTCTCATGGAGTTGGTTTTTCTGCTGTTCTGGGGGTGGCGCAGGTGATGGCAGTGTCTCCTGTTGAATTTACAGAAAAGCTAGGGCAGTGTGCTCCCACCAAGGGCAGAGGGGAGGTTGGGAAGCAGCAGGTGTTGGGAGCTGACATTCACTGAATGCCCGCTAGGAAGCAGTCATGGAGCTCAGTGCTCTTCAACCGGAAACCACACAAACCCCAAATGGCTGCAGAACATGAGGATGGTCACCAGCAACTTTAAGATGAGGAAAGCGAGTCTCAGAGGCATCAGTAACATGCCCAAATTACACCAGGACTCCAACTGTGACCATAGCTGACAACCTCAGAAGACAAGACAGCCCCATGGAGCTCCCAACAAAGACTGAAAAGTCAGGGGTGACTCCAGGCAAAGGAGAGGCAGTAAACACAAATATTTTCTGCAAAGAAGGTGAGAAGAGGAATTGGGGAGCCCTGCCTGCCATTAGGAGGGCCCTCATTGGGTTCATGCCCAGTTTCTAAGGTAACGGAGTCATTATATTAACCTGGAAAACATTTTTTAGCCTCAAACTGCAACTGAAATTCTACTATAGCTCATAACCTATTATAGGAATTTGACAAATTCTATAACTGTGAATAACAGATGCAACAACAGTGTTCTGTACTCTAACAAGGAGCTTTGGGTAATTTATTTAAATATTGATATACTTGAGGTATTATTTAAAAAGTTCTTTAATGTTCGAGTACAAAAAAACCCCTTTTCCTTTGACCTAGAAATTCATTTATTATAAAACTATATCTCACTTTAAATATTGATATACTTGAGGTATTATTTAAAAAGTTCTTTAATGTTCGAGTACAAAAAAAAACCCTTTTCCTTTGACCTAGAAATTCATTTATTATAAAACTATATCTCACCATAATTAAAAATGGAGAAGACATTCATTTTATATTTACATTTTTGTATGTTTATAATTTATAACCTACCTCTTTCTTTAAAAAAGGTTAAGACAAGTTATAAAGCGACTGAGTGTGCAGGTAGGAGTGAAATAATTATAACTGTGAGGAGAGAAGGAATGTGGGAGTAGGGGACTAAGCAAGGCATTAGAGACAAAAGCACTTAATCAATAAGAGGTGACAATGGCAGAGCCAGGCAAGAGTCTCATTTGAGGTCAACAGGAGAGGACTCTTTCTGCTCTAGGGAAAGCAATAATAAATAGTGGAGTGATAGGAAGGAAAAATGAGAACTTACAGTGGACATAGAAAAAATAGCCCGCAATGTATTCAGCTGGATAGTTTTATGAAAATTCAAGTCAATTTAATCCAACAAATGTATTTGAGGGCCTATTACGGGCACTCTTATGAGAAGATAAAAAGTTGAGTAAGATAAGATTTTAATCCTCAAGGATTTAGCACTCTAGGCATAAATGTAAGAGGAAGACAACAAATAAGGATGAACCTTTATATTCATGAAAACAAACAATGAAAGGGATATTGAAGAATAAAATGCACTTGTTAATAAGCTCACTCATTTTTTTATCCAGAGAGGAGGGTGGAGCAACATGGCCAACTAGAAGTGTCTGGTGCATGATCTCTCCACACAAAGAAGGCAAAACAACAAATACACAACTATATTTTGAGCGAAATGACTGAGGAAATATTCTGCAGAGCACGAGAGGAGTGACAAATTCCTTGTGGAGCACAGAAGACTGGGCTAGCACCATAGAGAGTAGAGCAGGGCATCCTGCCTCTGTCTTGCTGTCTCCCCAAAGGAACTGGCTTGGAGTCAGGTAGAGAGAAAGTGAGCTGGAGAAACCCCAGCTATTTCCACCGCCACTACAAACACCATCAATCTCTGCCACAGGAGAGTCCTACAGTCCTCACAGGTCCCAAACCCAGTTGGAGAGTAGTTGGGAGTTTGTGCACTGCATGGCCTTATAGTAGAAGCTCAGGGACAGCAGTCCCCACTCTTCTGACCTAAGCAGCTACAGCACAGTGCCATCTTGAAACCAAACCCACTGCTAGAGGGTGCTTTGCCTTGGGGATCAGTAGAAGCTGACTCCCTCCAACGTGAGGCCCCACCTCCATTCCAGCATGTTCCCACGGGTTCTGTTAGGACCATAATCCTGACTGCCTGAAGCCTACGCCAGACAGAAAGACCAAGACCCTAGTGTCTGAACTCATGTGGCACCCCCATCCCCTCTGGAGAATAGGCAGACTCACTCAGCAGGGAAGACACCAATAAATCATGGCCCACCACTTTTGCATGCCCTATTCCACCTGCTGGCCTGCGGAGCCCACAGGTATTTCTGCTGCCCCAACAGCTAGTCCAGAAGTAACCCTGCCTCCCCTCGGGGCTTCTCCATAGAGCCACTAGGCCCTGCTACACTAGTATACTTGCTCCCAGGCCTACAGTTATAAGACCGTGGCTTTGCCTCTCCTCAGCAGCCTCTACAGAGCTTCCAGGCCTAACTATACCCTTGCAGGCTTGTTCCAGACTCAACGGTTGATCTGGTGGCCTCCCAGGCCTACAGTTATAAGACCGTGGCTTTGCCTCTCCTCAGCAGCCTCTACAGAGCTTCCGGGCCTAACTACACCCTTGCAGGCTTGTTCCAGACTCAACGTTTGATCTGGTGGCCCTCCATAGATCTGCTGGGCCTTGCTGCACTAGGGTACATCTGCCCTGACTGACAGTGATTAGACAGTGGCTTTGCTCTCCATGGCAGGTCTCTTCAGAGCTTCGAGGCCCAGCTACACCTTTTCAGGCTTGCTGCAGGTGCAACAGTTGATCCAGCAGTCCTCCACAGCTGCCAGATCCTGCTGCACTGGTGCACAACTACTCCTTGCCTGATAACAGACCATGCAGCTGTTTTGCCTCCACCTAGTTGGCCTCGGCAGAGCCACTGGGTCCTGCTGCACCCTTGCAGGTCTGCTCCAGGCTAGACAGCTGATCCAGTGGCCCTTCATGGAGCTGCTAGGCCCTGCTGTACCAGTGTACAGATGCTCCCTGCTTGACAGCAGATAGGATGGTAGCTTTGCTACACCTTGTGGCCCTCCACAGAGCTGCTGGGTTCTGTTTCACCCTTGCAGGTCTGCTGTGGGCTCAACAGCTGATCTGGTAGCCCTCCACAGTGATGCTGGGCCCTTTTGCACTGGTACATGCCTGCTCCCTGCCTGACAATGGATCATGTTGGCCTCACTTCCTCCTGCAGGCCTCCATAGAGACACCTGGTCCTGCTGTGCCCACATATGCCAGCACTTAGCCAGGTCATGGCATCCACTCTACTGATAGGCCTTTGCAAAGCCACTTGACCCCACCTCCATGCTGCTCTCATATACACCTGTATTCAGCCTAAAATCTGGTCACACAGCGCACCATCTCTTAAACTACCTCAGAGCTGCATGCCCATACCTGACCTTATAGCCAGTCACTTGACCCCACCTCCATGCTGCTCTCATATACACCTGTATTCAGCCTAAAATCTGGTCACGCAGCGCACCATCTCTTAAACTACCTCAGAGCTGCATGCCCATACCTGACCTTATAGCCAGTCAAGCACTGACTCTGCACCTCAGAGAGGCTACCAAACAGCTGGTTGGCCCTCTGCACCCACACATGCCTAGCCCAACAGCCAGCCAGAGTCTCCAACACAGCAAAACAGAGCCGGTGTTGGTACAAACTCACACAGTCTAGGCCACTGAGGCATTTGCAGACATCATTGAAGAGGATTATAACCAAAGAAACTGCAGAGAGATTACACTACTGAGTCCACCTAAAACTAAAGCCAAAGCAACATATCCAACAGATGCCCTAAGACTCACATATAGGAAAAAGTCATTTCTACATAATCTACTCCATAAAATTGAGGAAAGCAACTACTACATTATATGTGCAGATATCAACATAGGCACACAACAAATATGAAAATACAAGACAACATGACATTCCCAAATGAGTACAATAAGTTTCCAGTAACAGATGTCAAAGAAAAGGACAGTAACAAATGCCTGTAAAGGAATTTAGAATAATATTAAGGGCACTCAACAAGATACAAGAGAACACAGACAAACAATTCAATAAAATTGGGAAAACAACCGATGGTGCAAATGAGAAATTTAACAAAGAGATAGATATATATATTTAAAAAGTCAAACAGAAATCTTGAAGGTGAAGAATTCAATAAATGAAATAGAAAACACAATTGAAAGCTTCAACAAAAGATTAGATCAAGCAGAAGAGAGAATTTCTGAACTTGAATGCAGATCTTTTGAAATTGCCTCATCAGAAGGGGGGAAAAAAAAGAAATAAGAATGACAAAGAAAGAAGAAAGCCTGTGAGAAATACAGGACACCATTAAGCAAAGAAATGTTTGAATAATAGTTATTCCAAAGGTAGAAAAGATGGAGAAAGACACAGACACCCTATTTAATGAAATAATAGCTGAAAAAGTGCCAAGTATTGGGAGAAATATGAACATTCACAAAGGTCCCCAATTAAGCTAAACCCAAAAAAGATCCTTTCTGAGTCACATCATAATTAATCTGTCAAAAATTGAAGAGGAAGAGAGAATTCTAAAAGCTGCAAGATAAAAGTGTCAAGTCACATATAAGGGAATCCTCATTAGACTATCCGCAAGTTTCTCAACAGAAACCTTGCAGGCCAGGAGATCATTATCTTTCAAAATCTTGAAAGAAATAAAAAACTGTTAGCCAAGAATACTTTATCTAACAAATCTATCATTCAGAAATGAGGAAGAAATAAAGACCTTCCCAGACAAGCAAAAGCTGAAGGAATTCATCACTACAAGACCCTCCTTAGAAGAAATGCTTAAGGGAATGCTGCAACTGGAAATGAACAGACAATAATTACTTTCATGATAACATGAAAAAGTACAAAACCTACCTGTACAGGTAAGTTCATAATTCAAACTCAAAATACCCCAGTATGGGTGCTGTGTAAATCCTTCAATCTTCTAGTATGAATGTTTAAAGTCAAAATGCTTAAAAAACAGCAGCTATAATTAGTGGCTAGGGAACATACAATAGATGTAAAAAAGGCAACAAAAGAATAATTTTTATGTGTGTGGGAAGTCTAGAGTATTTTCATGTGACCAAGGTTAAGTTGCTATTAACTTAAAATAGTTTATTATAACTACAAGACTCTTTATGTTAGTCCCAAGGTAACCAGACACAAAAAATTATAAAAAACATAAAATTACAGCAGACACACAAATAAGAAAGAGAAAGAAAAACAAAGTTTAGCACCACAAAAAAACAACAATCCACAGAGGTAAATGACAAGAGGGAAAAAAAAAAGGAACTAAGGATCTAGAAAACAGCCAGAAAATAATTAACAAAATGGCAGGAATAAGTTCTCACATATCAGTAATAACCTTGAATGTAAATGAATTAAATTTTCTGATTAAAAGATATAGAGTGGCTGAATGGATTAAAAAAAACAAAACCTAACTATATGCTGCCTACAAGAGATTCACCTGAAGACAAACAAAGAATGAAAGTGAAGGGCTGGAAAAGATATTCTACGTAAACAGAAACCAGAAGTA
>NW_007728930.1:0-398 GCF_000696425.1 Galeopterus variegatus
GTATCACAGCACACAGCTGTCAGGATCGCGCTGTTTCCTGACGCGGGCGCTCCAGACCCGTCGCCATTTTTTGAACATCTCAGCAGCCTGCCCCCAACCGGTACCCGTCATACTTTCTTATGTAACCAAAATATAATAATAATATAATTTACTTTTTTTTTTTTCGTCTTTTTCGTGACCGGTAAGGGGATCGCAACCCTTGGTGGGGTGTCGCCGGCACCGCACTCAGCCCGTGAGCACACCGGCCATTCCTATATAGGATCCGAACCTGTGGCGGGAGCATCACTGCGCTCTCAGCGCCGCACTCTCCGAGTGCGCCACAGGGTTGGCCCAAATTTTTTTTTTTTTTGGTGGCTGGTAGTATGGGGTAATTTACTTTTAATATATAGTTTTTATTA
>NW_007728930.1:1114-3677 GCF_000696425.1 Galeopterus variegatus
CACAGCTCTCAGGATCGCGCTGTTTCCTGACGCGGGTGCTCCAGACCCGTCGCCATTTTTTGAACATCTCAGCAGCCTGCCCCCAACCGGTACCCGTCATACTTTTTTATGTAACCAAAATATAATAATAATATAATTTACTTTTTTTTTTTTCGTCTTTTTCGTGACCGGTAAGGGGATCGCAACCCTTGGTGGGGTGTCGCCGGCACCGCACTCAGCCCGTGAGCACACCGGCCATTCCTATATAGGATCCGAACCTGTGGCGGGAGCGTCACTGCGCTCTCAGCGCCACACTCTCTGAGTGCGCCACAGGGTTGGCCCAAATCTTTTTTTTTTTTGGTGGCTGGTAGTATGGGGTAATTTACTTTTAATATATAGTTTTTATTATGGGCGAGAAAAATAACACTAAAAAATGTTGTGAAGTCAAAACTGAAACTTGGATTAGGAAAAAACTGAGAAGAAGAAAAATCTCTCATATACACACATGAACTGTACATTCTAACATAAGAATCAAGCCTTTAAATTAGCAGAAAATCATGTATCTTAGTCATCAAGAATGTATAAGCAGGAGTGGGAAATAATAAAGACATTCATAAATATCTGGATTTAGTCACATAATTTTGGGAGATGCCCCTAAAACTACAATGAAATGATTATTAGGCCTGTGGATGAGATGTTAGGGGCTATTATTATATGTTATTATATTTATATATTATTATAAAAGGATAAAGTAAAAGAGGATTATCTGTTTAAGATTTTAGCCCAGAGAGTGTNTTATTATAAAAGGATAAAGTAAAAGAGGATTATCTGTTTAAGATTTTAGCCCAGAGAGTGTCGAAACCCAGAACAAGTTCCTTTTTATTATTTATTTATTTATTTGTTTGTTTGTTTGTTTGTTTTTGTCCTTTTTGAGACAGGCAGCACTGCGCTCAGCCAGTGAGCGCCTTGAGCGCACCAGTCTTCCCCATATAGGATCCGAACCCGCGGCAGGAGCGCTGCTGCTCTCCCAGCGCCGCACTCTCCCGAGTGTGCCATGGGCTCGGCCCATGTTCATTTTTAAAGAGTGCTTTCATGCATGCTGAAAATTTCTCAAACCAATTCTTTTCAATTGCTAATGTATTAAATTTCTAGGGTGATAAATGTTAAAGATCATTGGCTTTAATATCCCATTTTATTTTTTAAACTTTATACAGACTGTCAATTGTGTTCTAACTACATAATAAGATTTATGGGCTCAAAGATGGCACAACCACTTTGGCCCAGTGTGCTGAAATTAGGATAGTTCTTATAAGTTCAATTAACAGCACCATATTGTTATGACCTAACCTAAAAGACTGATTTTGATGTTCTTGTTCTCATTTTAATACACTTCTCATTTAGATTTTGTTTCTGAAAAATGAAGATAGAATACATAATCTTTTTCATTAATCCAATTTTTTCAAGTCTTCCTAAATCTTCAAATTAAAAAAAAATATATCAAAAGTCAAGAGACATACTATCCACATAAATATCTATGCAATTCTCAACTCTGTTATTGAAGTAAATAAAATATTTCAAACAGGAATAGGAACAATTTTGCAGGTTTATAAGTATTCCCGTTTTATGTCTATTCTGACACAAACTTCTTTGTTCAAGTTATTTCTGACTCCAGTAAATTATTACTTCCTCACTACATTAAAAGGCTACTTGAGCATCTAATGAATCTTAAATAATAAATGTGTTTCCTTGACTATTCACCAGTGGAAATTCTGAATTCTACTATAAAGAAATCCAAGACTGTTTGGTAACAATATTTTGCTATAAGAGTGATTTGTGAAAGATTTGCAAGCAGCTCAAGAATTCAGCTACCAAAATCACAAACGAAGAGACCCCCAGAGTCCTCATTAATAGGATGAATATAAATGATTTAACATTGTAGTGAGGAGGATATGTCTAGGAAAGACAATTTACATGGGCATTATTGGTTTTAATAATGAGAACCCTCACCTTTGAAGGAAAATCCTAATAAAACATTCCTTCAGGAAATGGTGGGGGGGGGGCAACTAATCACTACTGTGAATTCCCTTAAAATCTCAGAGCAGCAAGAAATGACATTTTCATCAAAATATAAATCTTTACTACAGAGGGAATTTAGAACAGTGATTGATTAATAAGAAAAAAATTACTATATTTTTGTTATAATTATAAATGCTAATTATTATGTCTATAGTAATTATGGTTCCATTATACCTGCTACTTTTCTCTTATAATTTCTAAAATTATCTCAATAAATATAAAGGCTGAATTTGAGGGATTTTTTTCATGAAATCATTTTAGTTCTTTAAGAGTAATTGGCACTCGAATTTATATGCACATTCAATCTAGTATTCTACTAGAAGGATGGGTCTTTCTAAAGAGAATTTTTTTATATAAGCCTTGGCTGAAGGTAGATCCTATTAAAAACTGCAAACATAAACAATTCACATACAGTTCTATAAAATCAAAATTATCTCTTACCCTATATATAGGTAACAATGACCACAATAGACTGAAATCTGTGTCTGTTATTACTATTAAATACAAA
>NW_007728930.1:4260-19831 GCF_000696425.1 Galeopterus variegatus
AGACTGAAATCTGTGTCTGTTATTACTATTAAATACAAAGAATGGAAACTCCTAATTAATACACTAATGCTACTCTTATTAATAGATATTAGACAAAATGAATACTACCAAGGAAAATCATGTGTTCTTTATAAATGAATAAACCATGTTTTGCTGTATATAATATGGTGTGCATACAATATTCAAAAATTATATAAATGATATTTTCTCCTTATTTGAGATTTCAGAGAGACTTTATTTTCTAATTGATTTGATTAGCAAGTACAAAAAGTTTACATCTCAGTAGATTTTTAGTTAAACAAATAATGATCTACAAAATACCTTTGACTTGCATTATTTTTACTTCTTTTTGGCAGACTTTTATTTAACTATTTAATGATGATGTCCTTACTGGACAAAAAAGTATGATTCCCCAGGTCAGGCTACAGAAACATCACTACATCTATTGAAGTTTACTTTACTAGCCCTTATCCACACTCCGTATTTCCAAATATGAATAGAACATCTCTATTTGGATGTTCTGCCACCAGTTTACCTCTAACTCAGAATATAAAAACATGGAACCAAATGAAAGGAACGTTATATGAATAAAGAGGTGCTTGCAGTGTTATTAGCAATGGGAAAATTAGAAATATCTTTAAGTGCCTTCAAAGAGAGAAATGAAAATAGTTAAATACCCACTCAGAGGCACACTGGGTAACAATGGAGTCATTAATATGGTCACTCTGAAGATTCTGGAGAAACATGGAGGCATAAATTGGTGTAACTGTATAAGCACTATGATTATAATTTAAAAGGCACTATTAATAAAGAGATGGAGGAAAAACACCAAAAGTTATAAAATTTTTAAAGTAAATTTTAACTTAAAAACTACCTCCCATAAACTACCTCCTCTCTAAACTATCTTCTTTATGCCTGTTCCTACATCTAAAATTTTTTACATCAATTTCGGCTCTTTCTTTAAGGGGTTTCCAACTCTACTACACCTGGGAGAAGCAGCCACTGATGAGATTTTAGTACACTGTACCTAAATATTTCCTACTAGTTAAGCATTTGGATTCTATCTGCCACACTAGGCTTATTTCCTTTAGCAACAATAAACTATTTGAAATTATGAGAAAAATCTAAAGTTTCTATTTTATTTTCTCTACTCAGTCAGGCAGCAGTCAAGTCATCCAGAACACAAATCAACAGCCCATCCTGGAGCCTAAATTTTAAGTTCCCTGAGAACAATAGTGAATTCCCAGTTCCAACCACGGTGACAAGAATCCAGGCAGCATGCAGAGATCTGCTGGGAGAGGGGAAGAAATTGAAAAATGAAGAGGTAAGGGGAAAGGAAGGAAAAGAGGGTAGTCTGTATGGAAGCAAAGAAAAATAAGAGAAAAAAAAACCTTTGGATCAAACATTATCAGCTTGAATTCAGTGTCTGCTCTTACTGGCTGTAAAATCACAAATTTACTTAAATTCTTATGTTCCCTTTTCCTTGTCAATAAAAATGAGTCAAATGAGTTGGCGTATGTAAAATGTTCAGCAGAAGTCCAACACATAGTAGGTGTTTAGTAAATATAAGCTGCCCTATTAATGCCTCAATATACTGAAGAATATACATTATATTTTAAAATCACTCCTAATGTTCTAATAGCACAAATTTTAAGTACTGCCAGTAAGGCAAGGCTCAGTATTGGCTGTCCTTATGAACTATTTTGAAGATACATAACCATTATTTAGAAAAGCCCAAAGATCTAGCTTCATTTTTTCCCAAAGCAGCAAAAAACAATAAATAGTAATTCTCAAGATATTGCCAATGGCAAACAACTCTAGTATTTGTTATGTGACCATAATAGTCCACTGAATGGAAATTATGTGGAAGAAAAAAAAAAAAAAACCCTTGTATTTCATCTCAAAATTAGAGTTGTAAGCAAATATATGAACATATACGTAGTAGTAAATATAGAAAATGTAACAGGGAAACCAAAGAGTAAATCCTCCTTTTTGTTTTAAGAAATCATTTCATAATGAAAATAATCTCCTCTTAACTTTGTCTGGTTTTTAAGTTTATAATTTAATATATCAAGTTTTCTTAAACTGGGGGTATACTTTTATTTTTATCCATAAGTTTTAAAACAGATAGATATAATTTCAAAAAAATGACACATAAAAAATGCAACTTATTTTCCCTCCAAACCACATAACTGAACTGCAGCCACTCTTTCTGGGATAATAGCAGAGTTCTCTTTCCAAGGAGCGCCTGGCACAGTATAGTGTAGGAAAGAAAAGCACAACTATATCAGCAGAGGTACCATAGGGGACTAACAGTGTGACAAGAGTAAATACTGGGAGAAGTTTTCCATGAAGGATTACATTTCAAAAATTACACGTATGTGTAAGACGTGTACTATATTGATGTATCCACTGATTTCCAATCTTAATTCCAACAGTCTCTTGACTCCTGAAGTCCACCCTCAGGCTGCCAGCTTCTGTAGAAATCTTCACATGATGACGCCTTGCCCTCTTCTGCTACTCATTAAGTCTCTCCTGCATTTCCTTTTCTTTCTCTTCCTTATTAACAAAAAAAGCTGCTATAAATTTAGTAGTGTTTAATGCATTTGTATTTTAATAATCACATCATCATCTAAATACACTTTTGTCATATATTTAAATAGAAAGAATCACTGGTCTCTCTTATGGTCCAAAATAATTCTTTGCTATCAGAAACTCAGACTCAAAAAGGGTAGCAACCACCTGCCTAAAAAATCTATATATTTAATGGCAGTTTCAGAATTTCATTAGAGAAGGGATCTGTAAGTGTGAATTGGGTGGAAATCATCTTACCAATTAATATAGCTGGCCCACAGCTGTTACATGCTGTCTGTTCGTTTAGCATAGATTTGGAGATAGAAAGCTAGTAGTGGTTCTGAGGGGGCTAAGACCCCACAAACTACTACTTGAAACAGTCCCTTCATATTTAAAGGGGAAGGTTTCAATGAAGAGTAGGAGTGAAGGTGGGAATGAGGGGAATATTTACTCAGAATATGCTGTTTTGGGTGGTAATTTTACCCTTACATTTACAAGGGTAAGAATTATGCAAACATCTGGATCCTGGTGAGAAACCACCTTGGCTAACATCCTTGGGATTCAAATCATCTTTGTAAGAGATTCAGTACTCCACTAACGCTTTAAGTACTTATCAATAGAGAAGTGAACAAATACAGATTTTTCTAATGTCTGTTCCTTTGCAATTCCTTACACTTCAAACTTCCTGAATAAATAGCAAGGAACTTAGGCTACACAAGGAATTTTGAGAAAATCAGAGAAAGAAAGGTGTGGGAGGGCTATTTTTCAAAGGTGGTATTTGTATTTGGCATTCTTTTTCTTCTCAATTTTGGATTTGGGTTTCATGGGCTTCAGGAGTAGAAGAATAAGATAGTTATTTCCTCTCCAATCAATCACTCTAATGTCTATAATAAGTTGGACATTTCTAATCTCCCATAAAAAGGAATTTTTTAGATGAATATTTTAGGAAGCATCACGATGGAGGCAAAGAAGTAAGTTCTAAAGTGTTCCCCTCTTCCTTTTGCACCATCCACATGTCAATGCCTCCAACATAGTTCTTTGCACGTCATGACAAATATAGAGAAATTTCTATCATTGCTGAGCAACAATGGTTTCTGTTTCGAAACAGAAGAAAAAAGGTAGGATTACTTTTGGGGAGAAAAAATAGGATAACTTTTGAAGAAAAACATTTTGTTTTCATCTGAAAAGTGTGTGTGTGTGTGTGTGTGTGTGTGTGTGTGTGTGTGTGTGTGTGTGTGTAAAAGAAAAATACTGCATCTAGGTCAAACCTCTTAGATTTGGAAATTTTAAGTATTTATGACTTTAACTCTAGAACTAATTCAAATTAATACTGGTTACTATTTCTTGACTCAATCATTTTCCCCTTCGTTCATATTTACAAAAAGGAAAATGGCTAACAGGTTTTAGGCTTGCTAAATGTGAAAAAATTAAGTTTTTAAATAAAAGATCCAAAACCTCTACCTTGCAGTGATAGCAAGTTTCCATAACATGTTTCTTGGTACTCTGTAACACCAAGTTTAAACAATGATGTTTCTTGCCCCAAAGCGAGTTGTGGACTAGTTCTTCTTGCCCAGTCAAGCAATACAAAAAGGTAAAAAGAAAAAAAAAAAGCTATAAGAGCTATTGTACTATAAAAAAGAAAAAGTACGATTACCATGTGTTAATTAAAAATAATTTTTAAAAAAAAGCTATCGTATCCAATCCATACAGACACTCAATGTAGTATTTAGTGCTACTTTCCTCACACCAAAAAATATGTATACCAATACCTAAAACTGATTCCTCAGAGAAAAAGTTTATAATGATATTAAATTTGCACTATGAATATGCCCCAACTGTGAAAACTTAGAGGGCTTGGAAATCCCAGAAATTTCTGTGAGTGGTACTAATAGGAATGTGGTCTACACTCCACAGGGAACCTCATGTTTCTAACTTAGTCTGAAAAATTGCTTTGATCATTCCACATATTCTTAACCTAGTAAGAAAAGAAGATTGAATGAATCTAGGATATCACTGGTGTTATTGTGAAACCAGATTTTAACTTATTAATTATTTTAAAACTATAACTTAAAACCACATATATAAAGAAACAGTAACATTCACTTTAAATTCAAAGAAACTCATTTTGGTAATCAGATAACATCATCCAATCTTTTAAAAAAAGAGTAATAAAAATTAAAAACTAGAGTAATTAGCATTGATATATTAACTTATAATATTGTAAAAGTTGCCTTAACTTAAACTAAACACATCTCCTCTAAGATGATAATCATAATGTTAATCATGAAACATGGAAAAATCTTGGAATGTATTTGTCATTTTTAATGAAGGATAATTACACATTTGGTGTAATCTCTTATAAGCATATGTTATTTCATTCTAACTCTATGGAAATTGGTTATCTGCATGTGATACATACCAGGTGTCGGTAGCCTAAGCTTGTTCATTTTGTGGGGAGGAGGGTGTGAGGATCAGCCAACTGCTTTCTCTTTTGCATTACCTGGAAGAATTTCCACGCTGTTCTTTGCCTCCACATCATTACATGTTGCTCCTTATCTCCCTGCCACCCACATTCACAAAATCAGGAACGTCACCCATAACCTGTGTTTTTTAAAAAATGGCATGACCACCTGCTAGTAATCATGCATGACAGTAATGTAGCATGCCACTCTTGAAAAGCTGCAATAGATGATAATTGCAGAGTGACAAGATTATTTAATTATTCCAGAGCTTATCATTGCCCAACAATTATCTGTTTCAGAAAATACTGTATTTGTGAATTATCTATTTCAAATGAAAGTCATGGAATCAGTTTGATAACCAAAATTTCTGGATAGGTATCTTAGCAGTGCCCTTCTTCCTCATAATAAATGATCTAACTCAACCATTTATACATTTATTTCACACAGTGTCTCTTGAACAAAGTGAACTTTCAAATGTTGAGAAAAAGGTACATCACATTAACTTTAGATCCAGTTAGAATTGGATGAACTGCTAAGAAATACACTATCTATGCTCAGACTCTTGATAATCTGGTCAAAACACTTCCAAGATAAAAACCCAAGAGCTATTAGCACTACTTATAACCGCTTACTACTCGAACGTTAAGTTACTTTTCCTTATTTTTCTAGAATTTTGTGCCTTTTTTCTAACTTCCCATAAAAATTCTTAGGACCAGGACATTTAAAAAAGCAAAGATAACTTAAAGATCCTAAATCAAAAGGATAACAAGACTGTTGACAGGATAATATATTATTCAGTAATCTGTCCAAAGTTATTTTAAAAACAGACCCTAGCTAATTGGGGGAAGGAGTCTTACAAGCAAAAGTAAAACAAGGTCAATCCAAGGAAATATGTTTAGGACTACAAACACCAGGATTACTGACATTTATAGAAAACCTTTATTTATCCCCCTTTCTCCTTCTCCCTGACATTTCCAGCTAAATTTTCATTGGCTTTACTCTAAATCTGAAATTATCCATAGAACTTAAGCACAGAGAATAAAAAAGAGAATTTAAAGCTCTCGATTTTTTTTTTTTTTTTTGCCTATCAATAACTTTAGCAAAAGATTATGTGTGGGCTTTCAGATTGTGTGTAGATTTCATGCTTTTCTCCTATTTTAGTACCTAAAATAATTGGACCTGATATGATTTAAGAGGTAAACACCTCCTCTTGAATTGGTCAAAGGTTAAAAATGTAAGCCAGAGGATACTGCAGGTGGGGAAAGGAGACAAGGAGAAATTATAGATAGTTACAAATAAAGTTTAATTTTTCCTCTCTCTCAACTCATGGTCTTTACACTGAAGAAGTAATGAGTCATTCACACAGTTAATATTTATTTACTGCTGATTTATTTGCAACAGGCAACAGAGAGATAGTGGAAATAAGAAGATGAGTAAGACTCAATCCTTGCCTCATGGAACCCAAAAGTGTATGGAAAGGGCCATGAAATTCTCTGATAACTGCCATATGGATGAGGCATGGAAAAGAAGCTGCAAGAACAAGAAGAAAGAGGAGATGAAGTTGTCCATCTAAATGGGGAAAAAAGCCTGTGGCAAGTACGTAAGAACTAGACTCTGAGGTAAGAACTGCCTCAGATTTACTAACTCATTGGTAATGAGCACTTATCTCTCATCAAGAGACATCATTCACCAAGGAGTAATTTTGTATTCATTTATGACCAATCGAGAAATCTTTAACACTCAGATGAAATGATCTAACTGAAATAAGGAAATTTCTAGGCATGAAATAGACAGTGGAAGAATTAAGATCATGCCATACTTTTAAGTGTGCGTGTGCATGTGGGTGTGGTGGGGGAAGAGGGCGGCATGTGTGTGGTGATTACATATAGTGATTAAGTAACTCAGTATATTCCTAAAAAGGAAGCATTAAATAGGAACCGAGTTTGTCCATTTAGCACCTGCAACACAGTATTAACTAATTTTAGAAATCACAGAGTTATTCAGATCATTCTGAGTAATTCTGATAGAGTATATTATCTACAAATTTGAATTTATGGAATTTGATAGCTGTCTTAAACCATCCTGCATTCACAGCACTTCCTGTTTCACTTTCAATCAACTTTTTTTGAGTTCTCATAACTGGGCTGCTGAGTTCTGCTGGAGGAAATACAACAATCATATGGACTGGTGCCACTACAATTTATGGTTTCCAAGGTCTCAAAACCACTCAGCAATTCTATATTCTGCTAGTCAGCTCCCTCTGCTACTCCACATAGCAACTCTTCCAAATATTAGTGTCTGCCCCAAGGGCCCAGCCCAATTTCTTCCTTGCCTCAGGCTTTTATCTCAGAACTTGATTGGCTTCAAATAACAATTAGTAGTCATCCAGCCTGAACTCTCTCAACTTCTATTCTACAAACCCTACAAATGTTTAATCAGCATCTACCCTCTTTCAGAGTTAGAGGATCTCTCTCTCCTCCTCCTCCTCAAGATTAATCTCGCCTGACATTCTCATTCTTAACCATGCCTCTTGAATTCCTCCTTGACCCCACTCTTAATTTCCCCTCCCTCTAATTTATCTCTCTCATTTTCTTAGCTCCTTTGACTCAGCCTCTAAATGTGTACAAGTCTCTCCCACTTTAAACAACGAAACAAAACTCCTCAATGCACTATAACCTGGGTTTTGTCCCTCTCACTTCTTTTGCAAAAGTCAGCAAGATCCTCCTAAATGCTAAATCCATCCTTATTCCTCAACTATATAACTACCTCTGAGGCATTTGACACCTCCTTCATGAAATTTTCTCTTGCTTTGGTTTCAAGTAACAACAACTTTGCCTTAGATTTCTTCTCTCCTTCTGAAAGAATAATGGTTACTCTGTTGATTTGTTGCCTAGATGATCTGTCCAATGCTGAGAGGTGTGTTCAGGTCCCCCAGTATTATCATGGAGCAGACGTTTCTTCTGTCACTCTGAAATGGGCTTTGTGGAGAGAGACATCCTCTTCTTTTCTTTATCTCTGCTGGTGATCTCGTGTCAATGCACTCCAGTGGCTGGCAGATGATCTGCATGGTGGTTGTTGCGTCTACCCGCTTTTGTGGCAGCCATGGTTATGGTGGTGGCTGTGGTGGGCCACCCACATGGAGGTGATGTTTTTGGCATGCACCTTGGCACTGGCAGTGTGCTTGGTTGTGGGGAGTGTCTGTTCCCCAGCTACATGCCTCAGGACCCCAGGCAGGCCCTGAGGTGCTGGCATGGTGTGTCAGGTTGTGGGAGAGAGGTCCAGTCCCGAACTCCATACCTCAGGTCCCCGGGCAGGCCCTGAGGTGCTGGCATGGTGTACCTGGTTGTGAGAGAGGGGTCCAATCCACTTCTCCATGCCTCAGGTCCCCTGGCAGGCCCTGAGGCGCTGGTGCGGTGTACCTGGTTGTGGGGGGGTTCTGGTCCCCTTCTCCATGCCTTGAGTCCCCGGGTGGGCCCCAAGGTGCTAGTGCAGTGTGCCTGGTTGTGGGAGGGGTTCTGGTCCACTTCTCCATACTTCGGGTACCCGGGGGGGCCCCAAGGTACTGGTGCAGTGTGCCTGATTTGGGGAGGGGGGGGTCCAGTCCCCTTCTCCATGCCTCAGGTGAGTGGGTGGGCCCCGAGGCACTGGCATGGTGTGCCTGGTTGTGGGAGGGTGGTCTGGTCCCCAGCTCCATGCCTCACGTCCCATAGAGGACCCCAAGGCGCTGGTGGTGTGCCTGGACCAAAACTAATTTTTTATCCTTTGCTTACTTCTTAAATGGGAGAACTTCTTGTGGGAACCAGTACTTGAGCTGTGTGTTTGAGCTAAATTGCTGTTTTGCGGCTGTTTGCCTAGGGAAGGCTTTTTGTGCAGCTCAGGGTTTAAGGGTTGACCTTCCAGCTCTCCAGAGACCCAATGCACATGGGTTGTGTAGAAACCCTAATCTGGGCCTGAGTTTTTTCATCATACTGCACCCCACGCAATTCTGCATTCCTGACCAATCTCCTCTGAGTGGTCCTGTGCTGATTGGGGGGCAGATCAGCTGTCCTTGCTGTGTCCCAGTGTTCTCCCAATGGGCCCATCTCCCCCACCACCCATGCTGCAAACACTTCCCAAGGGATGTGCCCTGCACCAGTCCCTTGCATGACTCACCTGCCTCTGAATGGCTCCCCTTTTGCAGCTGTTCTGGCTCCTCTCTCCTGCATGGGTCCATGGGAACCCTATTAGTGGCCTTGCTGTCCTGGGGGCTGCCAAGGCCCTCTTCTCCCCTGCCGCCTCCAAGTAACTCCATCTGAAGGGCACAGCTGTGGCTTCTGCCGGCTCCTGCTCCATGTGCTCAGCAGGCTGGAGACTTCAACTTTGCCTATTTTTTTGATTCTTCTTTTTCATTTCCTCTGTCTTTTATGCTTCCTCTGCCCACCCCTTACCAACAATGTTGGCTGGTGTTATATCTGGACCCTCTTACCATAGGAATCCTGAGGGCAAATCCACACGCAAGGCTGTAACAGTCACTTATATACTGGCATCACCCAAATGTCTGGCTCAGATTTCTCTCCCAACTTCTACCCGCAACATGCAATAGTCAAAAATACCCCCCAAAAATTCAAGATGACTTCCCTTCCATTGAATGGCACCACCCAATTACATACACAAGCAACCTAAGCCATCTTTTTTCTCACTCCCCACATCAAATCATTAATCCTATCTCCTAACTTACTTTTCAATTCATTTCTCCTAATAGTTTCTCTCTATCCCTACCTTTAAAGGCATTGTCATCTCTTGCCTGGACCACATGAATTGTCTCCCTACATTAGTTTTCCTAAACCCTGATCTTGAACTTCTCCTATTTGTCTTAATATGGAAATGTGATGAGGTCACTCCTCTACCCAGAGTTTTCTTCAGAGTTGCTCCTGTCTGCCTCTCCTGCTTCATCTCTTACCCCTCATGCTCTAGTAGCAATGAATTATCTCTATTTTGCCACACATGGTATTTAGTTCTGCCTGCCCAGAATGGCTTACCTACCTGACAGAACAATTCATCTACTTGCCAAAATTCCACCTAGCTTTCAAGCCTCAGGGCCACTGTGAAACCATCCTTGGATTACTTCCACTGACTCCCCTACTCTCAACACACACACACACACACACACACACACACACACACCTGGGAGTTCTGCACATTCCTTTTCCTTTTCTCAAAATGACTGCTATTGACTATAGACCTTTCCATATTATATTCTGACTTGCTGAAATGTCTGTTTACCTGCTACTCTGTAAAGAGGGCAGAGACCAGGTTTGCTTTGCTTTGTAACCCAGAATCTCAACGGGCCATAATAATCATATACAGTGTATATTGACAAAATAAAAAAAAAGAAAAAAAAAAAAAGAAAAAAAAGAAAAAAATAAAAAAATAAAAATAAAAAAAAAAAGGGCATCAGTTTCTTGTCTTTCCAATCACTCTTCTACAAATCTAAAGAGTTCTATTTCTAAAAACCAGAGCTGATCAGGTTACTCTCCTAACTAATCTGAAGGCAATAAGGAACCCCTTAAGGAATTTGCAAACATCTCATGATGGCATCCAAACCCCTGTAAGACCTACCTGAACCTTATTTGCTTCTCCACAGTCACTTTCTACCACAAACTCTCACATCAGATTCCAACAATATCAGACTATCTATTGTTTTATGCTCCAGGCTTGTGCATGTTGGCAATGCACTCACTCAGGGTCCACATGGGAAAGTCCCCTTCATCCTTCAAGCTGCAGTTTGGACATCACGGCTCTAAGAAGCATTTCTGATCTCATCACTCTCAACCCAGGTTGAGTTGATTCACCTGCATGTATTTCTAACCTAGCTCTCTATGCTCCATTCACCTCATGTCTTTTAACTATTTTTTGAAAAGTTTAGTTCTCCTAGTAGAATGTCAGCTCCTTCAGCATAGGGGCTGTTATATTTATCTTTAAATCTCTGGCACTTCAAAGTGTATGTTTCAAGTGCTAGCAAGATGAGTAAGAAGATAAGCATGTACAAACACAAAAATACAAGCACCTTCTAACTGACTTTAGTTGGCATTAATTTGTTGACACTTAAAATACTCTATATTCTTATCATTTTTGCACTGGTACTTCAGAAACTATAAGAGGCTACACTCTAATTATAATTACTTTGAATTCAATGTTTTTAAATCTTTCTTGCAAACAGTAATTTTTCAAAAACTGCTTGGGGAATTTTTTCCCACCCTACTTCCAGCAAAAGGAGGCTCATAAAAGGTGTTTAATGAGCTAAATCTGTACAGACCCCAAATTTCCAGATGCTCCTTATTTACTTCCTTAAGTCAACTCAAAGCAGCAGTGCTCTGGTATTTTACAAGAACACCTTTGCCCCAAAATGCTATCTGTTTATAAATAAATATCAATTTGTTAATATATAAGAAATCCTAATAAATAATACTAATCATTGCATTTAAAAATTAATTGGGAACAAGGAAAGCCACAGGAAAAAAAACGTTGACAAGAAGTTGGACTGGATTTCTTTTAAACTGTAAAAATCCCTTACATGACGAATTTCAATGCTTAAAGAAAATATGACATTACAGTGTACCACCATGTAGAATTATTCTACTAAGTACATTCTTTGATAAATGAACATAGATTATTAACACGTTTTACCAAAAGAACAGCATTCACATATATATAAAAAGAACATGCTATTAATACATTTAATCATTTGCTGCAATATTTTACAAAGAATCTAAAGTACAACCCCAGGCATCTCTTCACACCCAGACTTTCCACCACAGACATTCAGTTGCAGTGGAATACTGTCTTCTGATTATACTCTCCTCTCCTCTGTCTCTACTTTTACCAACATCTGCACCTAAAATCCCCCCATCCTCATTTATGTATATGAATACTTAGACATATTTTGAAACCCGGATAGCTCTGACAAAGTCATATCCAATAAACCTTTCTTGAGCCCCTCAACTGAAGTAAAGGTGCTTCTATTGCTCTTCACACCTGTGAACTTGCATTTTTCCATTAAAAAAAAAAAAGACCCAAGACTGTTTTCTTAGACTGGTACTCATCCTGTCTGTGGGTGCTTCTGCAACTTGACGCCAGGTGAATTACATTTTTTTTTTTTGTCTTTTGTCTTTTTTTGTGACAGGTAAGGGGACCACAACCCTTGGCTTGGTGTCGCCCGCACCGCGCTCAGCCAGTGAGCGCACCAGCCATCCCTATATAGGATCCGAACCCACGGCGGGAGCGCCACTGTGCTCCCAGTGTTGCACTCTCCCGAGTGTGCCATGGGGCCGGCCCACAACTTACATACTTTAAGTACAACTTACATCTTTAATTTATGTCCCAGCAAGCTAACAGAGATCTTGAGATACATATATATATGTAATTTTTTTTCTTTAACCTGAACTAATGGAAAGAACTGACAAATGAAAAATTATAAAGAGATGTTACAGCACTTCCTTACCTGCAGCTTTTTAAAAAGTAGACTAGCAACTCATATTTCTAAGATAATAGCAGAACCAAGGAAGTGTGATACTCCTGAAAACTTCTCTTTGGTTCTATAATTCTTTGGTTATTTCTACCACACTTAGACCAAGTTTAAAAGAATTGTAAGTTAAATAAAAGGTTTCTATTCAAACCATTTCTCTATCAAAGGAGGAAACCATTTCCTTCCAAAATGTACTCTAATGCCCTCAAAGAGTTAATGTATGTGCTATTAGGGAAGGTGATTTTATAAAAGGTGTTTAAAGAACTAATTCTATACAGACCCAAAATGATACGATAAATGGCAAATCATTTGGGCTTGAATTTATGCACTCTCCTGGACCTATATAAATATACTGGAATTATTTCTAAAATGAAAAGGGCTTCATTTCATCATTTGTCAACTGGAGGAAGCAATTTCCCACAGCTAAAAAATTTTTTAAATCTGATATAAGAATAAAATTATATTAAAATGCCATAATGCATGGATTTGGTAACTTGCCATGAGTAGACACAGACTTTCACAGATTTCTCTTTCAAAAGTGTACCAAGCATTCCAACATTTCTAATCATTTGACGGTCAACTGCTGTAGGCAAAAAAACTGTACCTAGTAATTCTATACCATCAATACATTTTAAAATATTTCATAAACATTGCTCATACAGTATGTCTAATAGATTTTGCATACTTTTCTTATCAGAGACTTCTTTAACACATATAATCTACTGAAATTTTCCAACTAAATTAAATCATAATAGGAATGAAACGGACAAAATCTTTTAGTTGGCCTATTTTACCTGGAGAAATCAGTAAAATAGATCTCATGACTCTGAATCTCCATATATATTGAAAATAAACGTGTTTAAAATTCAAGTAATTTAGTTAGGCTTACAGATTGATAATTTTGCTAACTTTTCTACATTTAAAAATGCAAATGTGATAGAGAAGCATAATAACATTTTAAATACATTATTTTAGAATTATGCACTTTCAATCTAAACCCACCAGAACCAAGAAATAATAGTATTAAATACAGAAAAAGTTGCCTCATTATCAAATTTTCACAAATGTTTATAAGAAGATAGTAAAATAGGACCCAATTTTCCATATACTTTGATATATTCTAGTTTATGGCACTTGCCAACGATGAACTGAGGAACATAGTTTGTGATTTAAAAAGCAAACACAAAGTTTACTTGTCAGATCATTTTTTTACTTCTATCATTGCAAATTAAGGACTACTTGTAGGATAAATACATCAAGAACAAACAATTAACTTAATAAAAGCAAATGAGTAGGGATCACATGGCAACAAGCAGAACTCCATTCTTCAAAGACAACAGCACCTGTTAGAGCTAGACAGAACCTTGAAGTTCATGTAATCCCACACCAGATAGGTCAAAATGTCTTCCATTTTATCTCTCCACCAATCCAGCTTACTTAATGATTTCCCTCATTAAACAATACTAACTCACGAATTTCCTTTATTCTCCCACTTACTTTTATTTACTAACACTTAGAAATGTTAAGAACTGTCTCACATTGTTTACTATGAGAATATGAAACAGGTTATATTTTCAGTCTCCGTTTACAAATAAAGAAAATGACATCAGATAATGGGAATTATTCTAAACAACAGAGAGGTAAGTTTTGAAGCATTATTTAAAATCAGAACTTTAGATGCTTTAGTCGGTTTCCAATGGGCACTTTTTTAAGGACAGCAAAGGAACCACTTTACTTATAGAATATAGCACTGAATCTCAGTTGCCTAAAAAAAAAAAATTAAAACATATTCTTCACGATTTTGAGACAATCATTATGAATATTAAGAAAGAAATGCACAAAGACAGTTTTAGTAATCATAAGATATTAAGCCTCTTACTAACAAAACTGAACCAGAATCTTAGAATGTCAATTAAATTTTCACCTTTTTGCCACAAGAAAAGGAACTTATAAAGCCTCATATTAAAATAAGGATTAATTTAATTCATGTCCTCTAACATAACTCTAGGGGTACTTTCTGTCTCATTATCATTATAGTAGGGCATATTAACAGCGGTTTCCCCCTCCCAGCTCAGTTCCTGGAATGCCATGATCCTTTCCCCAGTCGAAGTGGCTTGGGCAATCCACCTCAGTGCATCCAAGAAGCACTCTTAGGAAAACAAGAATCAAACCCTTCTTTGAGTTTCATAAACCCAGCCTTCTGAGTTGCAGTAACCTGGCTTTTAAGCTGCAAAACCATTAAAGACTAAAGCTGTATGCCTTATGCCATCACTGAAATATCTACAAGACTACTGGAGGAGTCACTCATTCCTCCCACACCCAAGAATACGTAAGTTTCCCCACAAGAGGAAGAAAGACAAATTCAGAGAAACTGTGTTCTGGAGTGGGTATACATGGAGTGTAGGTTACAGGTCCCCAGAGAGGTACCAGCAGAAAAGAATCTGCAAAACCTTAGCTGGGATAGGGCAGAAAAGCAGTGTCTTAGTCTGTTCCCGCTGCTATAACAAAATACCGTAGACTGGGTAATTTATAAATAATAATTTATTTTTCACAGTTCTGGAGGCTGGAAATCCAAGATCAAGACATCAGCAGATTGTGTCTGGTGAAGGCTGCTCTCTGCTTCGTAGATGGTGTCTTTTTGCTGCATCCCCACAGGGCAGAAGAAGGCAGGGGCACTTTCTTCCTTCTTTTATAAGGACACTAATCCCACTCATGAGGGCAGAGCCTTCATGACTTTATAACTTCCCAAAAGGCCCTGCGGGGGCGCCTCCCGCTCATAAGATTAAGTATGGTAAAGATCTTTTAATGAAACACGGTGTTTGCAGGGCCTCATCGTGAAGGGATGATGGCAAGGCCTCATCGTGGGAGAAGATGCCGGCGTTCCACCCTGATATTCTGGAGCTCTGTGTGCTTGTTATGCTTTATTATATTTTATTCTTTGCTGCCTCATAACTATCGCTCTGGGAGACTTGGAAGTAGGATTCAAAATTATACTAAAATATTTAATCATACTAATGATACTTATGATTAT
>NW_007728930.1:20115-29536 GCF_000696425.1 Galeopterus variegatus
AAGTTTTAATAATGTCATAGAAAGTCTATTGTACCATGGATGTAGTTTTGGTAATGATTGCAAGTGATGAAAAGTGATGATTATATGGGACCAGTGGGTTGTAACGTTCTTGCTCAAAGGAAAGGACATTGTAATTGTCTTTTCTGGGAATAAACTGTAATGCTATTTTTCTTAGAACATATGTCACTTACAAAGAGATATTATGATATTGTTCATTGATTATTTTATGATTATGTAGCAAATAAGAAAGAAAAGTATAAAAGTCTGATGCTTGCTTCAATAAATTGTCAGCATTCAGCAGATCCCTTGAGTCTGTGTGTTTGTTGTCCCAGCATTCAGCAGATCCTTTGAGTCTGTGTGTTTGCTGTCCGCTCCATCGCCGATGCTGCCCTTCCTCCCTTTTGGGGGATCCCTTATCAGTGGGGACCTTTACAATCTCTGTGCTGGGGCTGGTCCCAGCAAGGCCCCATCTCTTAATACTAGCACATTGGAGACTGAGCTTCAGAATATGAATTTTGGAGGGACATCGACATTCAGACCATAGCAAGCAGTAAAAACTCAGGTTTACCAAGCACAGCATGAAGTGGGAGCAGAATAAACACTTGCTGAGGCCATGATGTCCGCCTCTCTCTCCTGCTACACTGACTCTTCCCTACCACATACTCAACTGAAAGTACTGTGTTTGGAGAAAATTGGCATGCACTAACTTTGATGACCTTCCCTCACAGAAAAATGAAACACACTTACACTCTTATCAAAACCAAAATATTCATAATTTATCAAATTATATTTTTCATTTATATTTTCTAGAACAAATTTTTTACAGATACTTCTTTTTTGGCAATATCAAACTATTTACATCTTTTGGGGGCTTATGTCTGTCTTTTTCATTGTGTATATATATTTCTATATAATTTTTATCAATGTGTAAAAACAATGCCGTTATTTTAAAGTTTTTTTCTTCCTTTTAACTTTCCTTAAAATGAAATCTGCAACCACCATTTTTATTTTCCTCTAAAGGATCTTCCTATTTTGTTCATTATGTGCCTTCTCGAAATTTAATTGACCTTTAAAAAGGAATATTAAATTATTCAGTAACTCAAATTCAAATAAATATAAAAGTATTTTCAATTTTAAATATAAAGAATTAAAGTTTATTGGTGTAATTATGATGACTCTCATAGATAATATATTTATTTTTACCTTAATGACTAATATTAAGAAATTATTTGACACAGGGCCACTTTCCTATAAAATATTCATTGAAACTTTTGACTGAAAATGAGAAAACAAAGATGGAGAAAAATGTTTTGTAAAGTTCACTTCCAACTGGAGGAATACTTTAAAAAATAAAAGATTTATTTTAAACTCAAATTAGAACACTTTAATACTGATGACAGCTAAATGAAAGGTAAAAGACATAAATAAAACCTTGAAAGTATCCCTGATTCTACCTAAAATTATTAATATGTATCAGAAAATAGAGCAATTGATTTGCTTTTCAAATTAAGAAGTACTGTAGGGCATTTTTTTGAAACTGGAAATAATTTTAGAAACAGTAAATATAAATCTCAGTAATCCATGCAGAGAACAACAAATTCACTTCACTTCCTTGCCTCACAGTCTTAGACAATATAGTACTAAATCTCGTTTGTCTTAACAATATTCTTTATAATTTAGAGACAATCAATATCAAGACCAAGAAGCTCAAGATTAACATAAGGAAATTATTCAGAACATAAGCACAAACTGACAAAGAGATATAAAATATGAAGGAGAGGTTAGGAGATGTTGAGTAGGAAATACATAGGAGGAAACAACTGATTGCAATCAGAATTCCAGAAGAACATATGACAAAGAGGTAACAGAGAACTGAGAATGCTGAGAACTGATGAATGCTGCCAATGCTTAGGTTTAAAAAGCCCAATTACAAGCATAATAAATAAAAAGAAATCTATACCTAGACACCTCATCATGAAACTGCATGATATCAAAGACAAGAAGGAGATTTTAAAACCTACCGGAAAGTAAAGACTGATCACCTACAAATGAATGTTAGACTTCAGTGACTTCTAGACAAAAACAAAGGATGCCATAAGACATATCTTCAGTGAGCTGAAAGAAAATAACTTGTAAGCTAGAATTCCATACTCAGCCAAACTATCTTCCAAAAGAACAAAGAAAAAAATGACATAATTAAAAGAACAAAAACTGAAAGGGCTTCTCATTAAAGGAAATTCTAAAAAATACCATGAAGGAAGATGGAAAATGATCCCAAATGGGTATCATATAGAGATGCACAGACAGAAACGCAAGAAGAAATGATAAGCAAAAATACTTCTAATGATATGGGTAAATGTAAATAAATATTGATTTATATAAAACAATAGTATTTTCTGATAGGGGAAGAAAGAGTTAAGTTTAACAAAAGAGTACATATCGATTACCTTTATATTTTGTAAAATATACATATTAGAATAGCAAGGGTAACCATTAAAAGAACAGACATAGAGTATATAACTTCTAAACAGAGAAAAAAATAAATGTCAGGAAATCCTAAAGAAGGTAAGAGAGAAGATGGGGAGAAAGTTTAGAAGACTGAAATAAATTTTAAAAATGCATAATAACTTGATCAAAATAAATCCAATATACTAGAAGTCATGTAAATGCAAATGGATTAAACTAGCTAAAAATAAACCATGAAAAAGAAAGCCAATGTGCTTCATTAATGTTAGAGAAAAGACACCTAAAGGCTATGTTAAAATAACCAATTAGGAGGTCATTAGGCTGAGACAGTTCCAGCAACCTGGGTTCCTACTTAAGCAAACTGAAATCCAACAGTGTAAACAGTAGAACAAAATTTAGCTTAACCCATCGGAAACCACCAACTACCCTCTAACTACAAACTTTCCATTGCAATGATTCAAATAAAACTACTGCTCCACTTTAACCAATCGAATATTTTCTTTGCCTTGCTTTCCCATTCACTTTACAAAACTCTTCCACTAGTGCCCCTTTAGTGGAGCCCCAAACCATTTGTGGTCTGGAGCTGTCTGATTCATGAATAGCTGTCTGCTCAAATAAAGGCTTCAAAATTTTAATGTGTCTCAGTTTACTTTTTATCAAGTGAAAGAAGCAAGTTATGGAGGAACACATATAGTATGATTTCATCTATACAAAGAAGCAAAAACAGACAAAACTAAATTATTTATATAGGATTATACACATATATACACACGGGTGATAAAATCTATGATAAAATGTGCTGGACTAGAGTGAGGTGAGGTAGACTCTGAAAAGCTGAATATTCACATTCAAAGGTCACAGACTAATATCTCAGAGAGGTCTCAAATCAAGTGATTCCATGCACTATATTAGCATATGTAATTCTGACGGCTGCCACTAGGTGGCAGTTGGAGCTACACGTTCTTGACAAAATGCAGACTGCTGAACTATATATAAATAAAATAGGTCACAACAATATCATTATCATATTTATATAATCTCTTAAATGTCAACTATTTATCACTGTGCTATGTAAGACATTATGACCTCTCATAATTCAAGCAAAGCAAGTGTTTCTCAATTTTGCTAACGGTAAAACCAAGACTCAGGTCACTTTGTCAAGTTTACTTAGACATAGCAAATGATAGCGTTCTAAATATGTGACTTCAAAGCCTGCTCTCTCCCCACCATTGCTTTGTGGCACATAAACTGAGATCTTGTAAGTGACAATGATTTATAAACATATCATATCTCATTCAACAATCTATGAACTTTCTGAGGTTGGTATCTCACTGATTCATCTTCTTTGTAAACTTCAAAGAAAAAATTCAATTTTTAAAATACCTTATGTGTGAAGTAAACACTTTAATTCCTCTGGCCTTTTCATATACATGATCTCATTTAAACCTTCTAACAAATTCTGTTGCGGGACATACTGAAATGCAGTTAGATGGTCCAGACTCAAACTCAACCAAGTCACTACAATGCCCAACAGATCTGTGCCTTGGGGTAAGTCATTTAATGATCCACATACCATAGTTTTTATGGAGGAGGAGGAGAATTTTATTTAGTAGCTAAAATACCACAACAAATAACTGATTAAATATTATTTATCCTTACATATAAATATTAAGAGAAACCATCATTTGAAGAATATCTTAGCTACACATTTTTTTCCTTCAAAGATAGTTTCTGACTGGGGCTCAGTTTCTCATTACTTTGATGTCTCACCCCCCTAAGTAGATCTCATATTTAAGCTTCCTCAATCTCCACTCTGAAGTGTATTACGCATGTGTTAAGCAAAAAAAAGCTAGGCTGTCTCTAGTTCTGGCTTTTTTTACTACCTTTGATGCATGAGTCTCTTTGGATGGTCCATGATAGTGGCTTCAGACTGGCATTACAAATCCTCTCCTGCTATCTTAACCACCTTGCACTGAACACCAACCCCAGTATTACAACCCACACTCTTTGTATTCAGCAAGTCATATTCATTCCTTCTCATACTAAGTTCAAATTAATTATCCATTAACTTACTATGAATGGAAAAAATTAGCCCTAACTTCAAGATATCCCATGTTCTCTAAGTGTTTTCTTATGTACCATGTGGCTAATGTTTTAAAAATATTCCTTTTTACCTTGATTATTTTTCTGTTCTTATCTAAGTCCAATGCATAAAACAGTGAAAAATGCCAGCACAAAATGCTTGAGAGATTTCCCCTGATTTGGTGCCCTTTAACTTTCAATCTTGTATGTGGTTACAGATCTGGTGTTTGTTTGTTTTTAACTTTTAATTTCAAAAGTTTTCAAACATACAGAAAGGAAGAAAGAATAGAATGCATGCCCATGAATCTTTCACCAGGATTTATCAATTGTTAACTTTTTACCACATTTGCTTTGTTTTCTCTCAACATATATTTTTCTTTGCAGAACAATTTGAAATTTCAAATATCATGAAGAAAGAATAGAATGCATGCCCATGAATCTTTCACCAGGATTTATCAATTGTTAACTTTTTACCACATATGCTTTGTTTTCTCTCAACATATATTTTTCTTTGCAGAACAATTTGAAATTTCAAATATCATAACATTTTATCCCTAAGTATTCATCATATGTCTCCTAAGAGCTAGGACATTCTCCTATTAAATCGCATTATATCTTTATCCTACCCAATAGATTTAACTTTGATACAATCATTTTCTTCATATACAGTCTACCTCTACTTGTCACAATCATGTTCTTAATACATTTTTTAAAAATACGGGATCCAATGAAGGATCATGTGTTACATTCACTTGTCATGCTCCTTAACTTTTGCTCTTGCCTCTTATCACAGTGACAATTCTGAAGAGTTCAGATCAGTGGTCTTGTAGGATGTACATAATCTTGATTTGTCTGATTGCTTCCTTGTGGTGAAATTCAGACTAAGCATTTTTTGTAAGAATACAGTAGGAGATGCTGTACTTCCCACAGGATCCCTTCTGAAGGCACATAATGTCCATTACTGGTGGTGATGTTTGGTCACCAGATCAAGGTGATGTCTGCTTTATTTCTCTGTTGTAAAGGTACCTTATGCCCTTCATAATTAATAAACTGTGCGCTATTTCAAGACTACAAAACTACCTTTTCCCCAACAACTTTCCACACAATGACTTTAGTATCAATGATGACTGACAACCTTAGCTTTTATGTAGGCCCCTTATTCATTCTGGTTGCTGTATAACCAATCTGTCTTTTTCAGAATGGTTTCTTAAATAACTTGCCATAAGGTTTTTTTGTGAGGCCTATAGTTTTAGCTTAACAGTCTGCTGAAGTCTTCGATGTAAAGAGTCTTTTTATTTTCTCTAAGTCTTTTGAACTGTCTCTGAATTAGAGCTTCAAATTTTACATAACAGTTGCCTCATTGGCTAGTATAGGACAAATTCTAGTTTATCTGCTTGCCTTACTTTCTATAAAAAGAAAGCAAAAAAAGCCATCCAAACACAAGCAGAACCAAACTATGCCTATCAAACTTGAGTCCATGTGTATCCCTGGTTAATAAAGAAAATTATCTTTGCTTCACAAAATTACAAGACAATCTGTCAATCAAACTCTTAGCTTGTCTCCTAAAAGATTTGTACCTAGTTGTCTGTCACATCTCCAGCATTCTATATTTGCTGTGGATCTTACTTTATCAGCTCTAATGAAGCAAGCTACATAGGAAGGTGAGATAAGGTTTCTATCAAAATATTAATTCCCCAATCAGAAGTAAAGAGGTCAATCCAAGGAACAGCATAGCCATAAGGAGATACTTAAAAGAAACTTTGCTAAGACAGATAATTATGACAGTGGAACTTTTTGAAAAAGTAACTATGACTTAGGCTCAAAAGTTACTCATAAAAATCAAAGCTGATCTATTATGAAAAATGAAAAGGCAATTTAAATAAGGACACCTATGTTTCTACTTAACTTTTTCCTCTGTGAAAGACCTGGCAGACTTTTTATATAAGTGATCTAGGGATGAATAATATGCATTAATGCCTCCAATAATGAATACAATATGCTCCAATGACATTCTTTATTCTCAGGAACTTTGATAACAAAGGTAAAAAGAATGTTTGAGTTAAATAATCTATTCTTCCACAGGGATGCCTAAACAGCCAGCAGAAACCATAGTGAGCAAGGAATTCTGGTCTCAACTTCGCCATTGTGAACAGTTTCTTCATCTATGAGAAAAGGATTAGACTTCGTGAGTTCTAAAGATTTTGCATTCAGAGTGATCTTGGAGCCTGAATTCATAGGTGACTAAGAGATAAACATAAAAGTAGATACCAAAATAAAATAAAAACTCCATGCATTCCCTCAACAGATTTAACCAGAGGCACAAAATATAAGGAGGTCCAAAAACACTCAGTAATGAAGGTAATTATTATTTTAAAACATAAAAACTAATGGAAAAGTTTATGATGGACAAAATATCAAAAACTTAAACAAAGACAGTCTGTTTTTGTTTGTTTTATGACCTCGCATTAGTACGAATGGAAAATAGTCACTTCCAATCAGCTGGTGGCCCCCAGACTGTAAGGCTGTTGAATCCCCCACCAGAAAGGTTTATAAAGGGTGGACAATAGTATCCAACGGATTGGGCAATGTGGAGCTTTATATATAGTCATATTTTCCTTTTTGTCTTTTTTACTGACCAGTAATGGGATCACAACCCTTGGTGTCGCGCCCATACCAGGGACTGGCAACGGGATCACAACCCTCGGTGTTGCGCCCATGCCGCGCTCAGCCAGTGAGCGGGAACCGGTCTCCACATGGGATCCGAACCCTCGGCGGGAGCACCGCTGCGCTCCCAAGCGGCGCACTCTCCAGTGCGCCACTGGGCCGGCCCTATAGTCATACTTTTTGACTGTAGAGCTTTTATCACCTTTTTCCACTTGGTACAAAATGTGGGAAGATATTTTGATAAGTGTATATAAAGGCACACATTGTTTATATTTTTGCCTAATGCTCCAATATGGTTCAGAAGGGCACTGAATTTAAGGATTCATTTTTTCAACTAGTGGAGGACCAAAATGTTTAAAACTAAATGTTTCTATTCCCGGAACTTTCAGTCTCGTAGGAATGAAAAGTTAGTTTTACAAATAAGTGAAGTAAAATACAAAGTACTATAGAAAGAAATCCTGGAATTCAGAGAGCATCAGAGATTCTTCCTATGTTGGGGGAATGAGAATTAGGAAAGAACCCCTGGAAGTAGTGTAGAGTTGTTATATTTAGTAAATAAAAATACAAACATTGCATGAGATACACTAAAAAGTACTTATTTATCTGAAGTTCAAATTGAACTAGGCATCCTGTATTTTACCTGGCAATCCTAAAGTGGTAGCATATAAATTGAATCTTGAAAAATGGGTCTAAAGAAGAAATTTCGGGCCGGCCCGGTGGCGCACTGCTACAGTGCACCGCTTGGGAGCGTGGCGGCGCTATTTCTATTTTACTATTTTGAAACTACTATTCAATGAAGGGGAATCATTATGACACCAGGCATTAAACTGAATTTAAATTACAATTGTGGCACCAACTAGCTGGATAAGTTACTTCTGTGAACTTTAATTTTCTGCTTAATATAATGTTATTATTTGCCCTACATACCTTAAAGAGTTGATAGGCTCAAGAAACCTAATTTTTGTGAAAATGACTTAATGAAGTATAAGTATTGATGCAATAAGAATTTAAGATAAAGCACTGTTGTATTGTGGAGGTCAACCTCTACACTGTTGATCTGCTAGGTGGTAACCTCATGATTCTACAAATAACATTTGGTCCAGGGACCATTGCATCTGTGACTGAGAGAAAATTTCTTTTTCTCTTCTTTTTTTTTTTAAACAGATGACTGGTAAGGGGATCTTAACCCTTGACTTGGTGTTGCCAGCACCACGCTCAGCCAGTGAGCTAACTGGTCATCCCTATATAGGATCCGAACCCATGGCCTTGGTGTTATCAGCACCGCACTCTCCCAAGTGAGCCACGGGCTGGCTCCTGAGAGAAAATTTCATCGAAAAATATCAAGGGTGAGCCAGCCTGTCTTCTTGAACATGAAGCTTAATTTAAAGATAGGTCCATACTCTAAAGGTTCAGTTCATGAGAAGAACCACTACACTGTTGTCAGGACTGGCTACAAATAATTACCTGTTGTATAAAATTGTGTTTAAAAACTGTTTTAACAACATCCAAAATGCTCAAATACTTTTGACACTGATGTGTCCTACCTAGGTGTCCAGGTCCCAGCCAACTTGTACAATTTCCTTCTTTCCTTCTTACTTCCTTCTTGGACAGTACAAGAACTCCAATGTATCCCAAAGGTCCACTCCTTAAATCTAACTCAGACATCAGTTAAGTGGTAGGGTAATGACAGAAACAAGTGATTTTCTTCACCTTTCACCAAACATCAGAGAAGTAAACCTTTTTCATTTGGATGTTGGAGGATAAGATTATCTTCATAATGGGAAGATGAGAGAGAGAGGAGAAAAAAGGATGATAATATAAAAATAGGGGTTGGATAAATCCAAAAGAGGTTTAAGAAAAAAAAAAAGGTATGAAAAGGATAACAGATAATCTCAAAGATGAAATGAGGGAGAAGAAAAAAAAAAAAGGTATGAAAAGGATAACAGATAATCTCAAAGATGAAATGAGGGAGATGAAAAAAAAAAAGACATGAAATAAGACAAAGGAGGATGAAAAAGATAAATAAGGGGTGAAAAGAGGAAACCTGAAGGAGATCTAGCCAAACATTACCCCTGAACACACCAATGACCACCACAGAAATGAGGCAGGGCCTAATACTCATAGACTGCTCTGAAAGCAAGAAACCAAGAGAGGAGTCAAGAAAATGGGGATTTCCGGGCCGGCCCGGTGGCGCACTGCTACAGTGCGC
>NW_007728930.1:30061-36216 GCF_000696425.1 Galeopterus variegatus
GCGCAACACTGAGGGATGCGATCCGTTGCCGGTCACAAAAAAAAAGACAAAAAGGAAAAAAAAAAAAAAAAAAAAAAAAAGAAAATGGGGATTTCCATAAATTTAATGAACAGATCAGAGATTAACAAAAAGTCAGCTCTCCTTTCAGATTTAATAACAAAAAACAACCTAAATTTGCCACTTCTTCTAATTAGCTGCTAATAAAATTAATTCGAATAAAACTAATATTCATGGTAAGCTGATTATATCCTTTTGTAACCAAGTAGGGAAATAAATTGAACACAAATAAACTCAAATATATACTCACATTTTAAAGGTGCCTTCAGATGAAGTTTCTCAGACAGAAAAAAATGAGACACATAAAGCAGGTTCTTATAGTTGTTTGTCATTTCCAATTAGAGATTAATACAAATTTCAGTCCTGGTGTCTAGAACTACCCCTTGATTAGTCTGTTTCTGTTGCTTATAACAAAATACACAGAACTGGGTATTTTATAAAGAAAATGAAATTTATTGCTTACAATTTCAGAGGCTAGTAAGTGCAAAGTCCAGGGAACACATCTGGTTAAGGCTTTCTTTGGTGGTGACTTCAGTGACAGTAGAATATCACATTGCAAAAATGGTAGAGCAGAGAGAGCAGAGAGAACAAGAGGCCGACTTCCTCATTCACTCTCCTTTTAAAGCCCTCCAAACCACGCCCCTGACCACCATTATTAATCCATTCACCCACTGCGTGGTCCTACCATCTAATCACCTCTTCAAGGTCCCACCTTTCAATTATCATAATAGGATTTCCCACCCTCTTTTACACTGTCACAGTAGGGACTAAATTTGGTGGGGACATTAAACCCAAGGCAATCCCCAAGTAGCTAGGCTTCTCTGAGTTTGAACGATGAGGAAAATCCTGACCAAGTAGATCCTAGAAATGCTCAATAAGAATCTACGTTGATTTCTGATGAACCTACAGTGTGCCTTCCTAATTTCTTCAGCTCTTGGTCCATAAACTAATTACTTGTAAATAAACACCTAATATACCATCAGTGTACAGCTAAAAATTTGTCCTAGAATAAATTATGATTTAGAACAAAAATAAAAATAAAAATTTCTTTTGGAATCCATCTTGCAATAAACACTTTAGATCTTCAGATTATTTTCAATTGTAATTAGTATCTTTCTTTCTCTACATTTTGTTTTTTTAAATTTACTTTATAGTATATTTAAAATTACATAATTCTTAGATACTGCCTGGAAAGTTAAAGGATTGTAAATATAAAGGCTACCTTTTGCCAAAGAAAGGGCACTTATTAAAATTTAACTTTAATTTTATAAAAGCAACCTATATACACTTACTGAGTATAGCCTTATCCATCATAAACTATTAAAACTTTGGGTGAATATTTGCTATAACCCTAATAGGGGTTTATTATCATTATTATTATTTTTGCTTATTATGACTTCTTATTGTAATAGGCATCAAATAATGCTATAGTTATTCATTCATAAGTTTGTCTCCCCCTTAATTGATGTCTATGAGCAACTTAGGAGATCACCTTCTTTATTTACCTTTTTGCTTCCAGCAAATAGCACAGTGTCAGAATATATTAGGTGCTCTCTCTATATATATGTATATTTGAGTTCATAAAATTAATTGAGAAGTCAAAACTTTCTATGGAATGTAAAATGTAAATACATTCAACCTAGAAACAATATCTATGTATTTGATATCAATAAATAATTTCTGGAGAAATGCACAGTAATGTGAATCTAGTTACAACCTCCTATTTATATATCTTAGAAATATTATTTCGAAGTACAAAAAAGAGAACAAAAAAGTTGTCTTTTTCATAGCTTGGGGATCTAAAAATTTCTGAAGTAGAGAAAGTATCAAAGCTTGCTGATTTTAGCATTCTACTTGAAATCAAACCCTAATTGCTTTTTTTTTTTTTCTTCAAAAAGAAATTACAAATGTGTTGCTATAAAACATACTTGGTATCAACAAGTATTCATCTGCATTCATAAAAACAACTTTTAGGAATCATTTTATGATTCTATCTAAAATTAGTTTTTCTTAAAATATATTTCTAGTTTTATATATGAAGCAAAAAACAAACAAGAAAATAATAGCAGCAATTAAACTCCTGCTCTAATCTGAAGTTCCAAGAATAATAATTTGTTTCTAATGCAAATATGTTAGCACTTTTGCATGGCAAACAGACACCAAAAAAATTTAAACAATTAAAGCAATGGGGACTGGTACAATTACTTATAAAAAGGACTAAACTAACAATTTTTAAAATTAAATTATATAACTTTATGTCTAATCATTCATTAAATGATCTATATTATTCAAATTATAAAACAAGAATTTTAATAAATCTGTTTTATGTAATAAACTGAAATGCAAGAGTTAGATCTAGCTGTTAGATATGCAAATCCCCAACATCTGATAATATGCATCACCTAGTACACGACTTTTCAGTTCATGCACTCCTACATATGGCACTGAACAAACTAGAAAAAAAAAGAGTAAGCTAAGGACAACATAAAAATATGATATAATTAGGGGAAATTTTTTTAAAATAAATAAATGAAAGGAGAAAGGTTTCTTTCCAAAAGACTTTTCCATTCCAAATAATTCATTCTGCTTGGCAACATAGCCATATTAAAATACATTCTGTCAACAAATGTTCTAAAATTCTAAATTAGTACTGTAAAATTACTAAGGGAAAATATAGGTGAAACACTTCAGCAGTTAGGTCAGGGCACAGGCTTTATGAATATGAGCCTGAAAGCACAAGCAGCAAAAGAAAAAAATAAACAAATGGGATTATATCAAACTAAAAAGTTTCTGCACAGCAAAAGAAAAAAATCAACAGAGTGAAAAGACAACCTACAGAGTGGAAGAAAATTTTTGCTAACTATGCATCTGACAAGGGGCTAATATCCAGAATATACATAGAACTTTAGCATTTATACAGTAAAAAAATAAATGACCCAATTAAAAAACGGGCAAAGGAGATGAATAGACATTTTTCAAAGAAAGACATACAAATGGCCAACAGATACATGAAAAAATGCTCAATATCACTAGTCATCAGGAAAATGCAAATTAAAACCACACTGAGATACCACCTCACTCCAGTTAGACTGGCTATAATCAAAAAGACGGTGAATAACAAATGCTGGTGAGGGTGTGGAGAGAAACAAACCACTTTGGAAAACAATTTGGAGGTTTCTCAAACAACTACAGATAGATCTTCCATATGATCCAAGAATCCCTCTTCTGGGTATATATCCAGAGGAATGGAAATCATCATGTCGAAGAGATACCTGCACTCTCATGTTTACTGCAGCTCTGTTTACAATAGCCAAGATATGGAACCAATCTAAATGTCCATCGATAGATGATTGGATAAGGAAACCATGGTACATATATTGATGGAGTTTGGATGTGTTGTCCCTGCCAAAACTCATGTGGAAATTTGATCTCCAATGTGGCGGTGTTGGAAACTGATTGAGTCATGGGGTGGATCCCTCATGAATGGGTTTATGCTCTCCCTGGGGGAGGGGGGACAGTGAGTAAGTTCTCTATTAGTTCCCACAAGAGCTGGGACCTCCTCTGAGAGTGGCACCTCCTCTCTCTCTCTCTCTCTCTTGCTTCCTCTCACCATGTGATCTGCTCATATATACCAGCTGCCTGCCCCTTTTGGCCATGAGTACAAGCAGCCTGAGGCCCGTGCCAGATGCAGCTGTCCCAGAATCGTAAGCCAAATAAACCTCTTTTCTTTATAAATTACCCAGTCTCAGGTAGTTCTGTTATAGCAACACAAAACAGACTAAAACATACACACTATGGAATACTACTCGGCCATAAAAAGAATGAAATACTCCCATTTGCAACAACATGGATGAACCTGGAGAAACATATGTTGAGTGAAACAAGCAAAGCACAGAGGGATAAAAGCCGTATGTGCTCACTCATATGTGGGAGCTAAGAGAGAAAGGAAGGCAGGAAAGAAATACCACAGTAGTGCCGTGATCCAACAGAGGAAGGGAACATTCCTAGGGCTACAAATTGGAGTGGTGGGGGGAAGGGAGCTTGGGGGATTATTGGGAGGGGACAAAGGGTAGAAAAGCAATTTCTGGTAATGGGTATGCCCCCAGTATGAATCTGGCCCTCACATCATGGGCAGGAGGGGGGACAATCAGCTTTGTATCTCATGAACATTCGTAATAACGAAATAAAAATTTAAAAATTTAAAAAATAAAGAATATTTTATATAAATCTAGTCATGAAAATAATAACAAGGAGCCTCTTAAAGGAAGGTTCATTTTTTAAAAGAGAAAATACAACAAAACCCACAATTAAATTTTTCAATTTGTCTTTAAAAAACAAAACATAACAAAAAGTAAAAACTGTAGATGAGTTATTAGTTTCAGTACACTATATGCAAAATAAATTCATATAATGTACTATTTGAGAAAAGCCATATTTTAATATGGCTACTTAAGAAAAAGAAAAGACAAAAGAAAAAAACTGAAAGCCAATGATTTATACTTGACAAGAATCAAAAACAAATATGTAGCTAAATTTAGCTTTTCAATGGTTCGATGTTAAGTAGAATAAAAGTACCAGTTACTTCTGTATACCACCTTTCAACCCTAGTTATCCAGGCAAAGGTAAGTTTTTACTAACACTTGCTGCCATTTTGTTTCACTTAATATATCTGCTTATAGAAAAAAAGAAAAAAGAAAAGAAGGAAAGTCTGCAGAAAAAGCAAGAGTAGATTTTTAAAGATTAAGCTTTAAGTAGAAAACTTGCCTCTTGAAGTTCTAGAAAATACAATCAGATATATAAAGGAAATAAAGGGCAAAAATCCTAGAGATGAGAGGGTAAATTTATCATTATTTTTAGACGATGTGACAGTCTACTTTTAAAATTCAAGGGAATTATCTATAAAATTATTAGAAACTAAATAAGTTTGGAAAGATAACTAATTAGAAAATTAACATTCGAAAGTATATTTACAATGTACAAAAAGTATATTCTCATTTACCAACAACCAAATAGAAAATACTGAACCAATATCATTCAAAAAGCAATAAAATTATCAAATACATAAAATTAGTTTAACATAAAATATATAGAACCTTTAATAAGAAAACTATAAACCTCAAAAAAGAAGGGCTTAAGCAAATAGCAAGTACTATGTCTTATATTTTAAAGTCACCAAATTTTGACAATAAAACTATAACTGTAAAGTATGAATGAGCACTTCTAATGTTTGTGCATGGGGGTGAAGGGAAGTGGGGGTGGCATTATTCAAACATTAGTAAGTAGAGAGACTGAGGCAGAAAGAGCAGAGACAGGCACTATTCCAGTGACATATACATTAAGAATTAAAGATCCTAAGATCAAGTCAATCCAAAATTTGATTTCTAGAGAGTCAGGATAAAAGTCACTGTGTAGTAAGTGGAATGTCTCAGTTCCAGTTCAATTTAGAGCAAACCAGGCTTAGTACAGACTTTAAGGTAATCAGCCATGAAATATTCACATTAGGGAATTCAAGACAATAGCATCTGGAAACTAAAACAAGAAAAGAAAGCCTTGATAAGTCTTTTCAGTATTACATTTTCTCTTGGGTATAGAATGTGTTGGGCCATGTTGCGGCGCAATCAAATCATAAGGCGCCTGCCTAAGTATGGTTCCTGTTCCCTAAAATAGATCAAGCGGTGGCCATCTTGCTGGCGTAAGGCCTCCGCCGCCGTTTCACAAGCGCTTTAATGCACGTAGCTAGAAGTCCTTCTTTTCCGGGGCCCAGTGACTAAGCAGTTTTTGCCCGCCCTGTCATCACCCCTCTTCATAACTTGTGGCTTCCCCTGATTGGATAACCATCTCCTCCCGCCTCTCCTCTCTGTTTCCGCTTTCTTCCTCTATATAAACTCCAACACCTTTCTAATAAACGGAGTTCCGGCTTTGACCACTCTCCTGGCTCGGTGGTGTTCTTTCTCGGCCCCCGGGGAGGAAGGTCCTGGGGGGGGAAGGGCCGTGCCAGCGACACTCATCATCCCACTCAGCCCCACAAGGGACCACCGGCTGGACCGGGGTCTCTTCCTGCTCCGTTTTGTCGGCCTCTGGCTCAGGGAGGCCCGACA